>NW_015115331.1:0-8795 GCF_001443285.1 Poecilia latipinna
ATTTAATCAGAACTGATTTAATCAGAACTGATTCAATAAAACTGATTTAATAAAACTGATTTAATAAAACTGATTTAATCAGAACTGCGAGCGGTGTCGACCTTTTCAGGTCTTCCTGTTTGAAACTCATTTCTGTCTTTGATTTCTCATCAGATCTGGTTCTCATTCTTCTAATTCTGTTCTTTTTACTCAGGCTCCTCATTTCCTGCCTTCATTTGTATATTTTGTCACGTCTTCCTTGGTTTTCAATCCATCAGCTAACGTATGTCCTGCTCTGGTTGGTTCCACCGTCAGTCTCCGCTCCGGTTCCGTCCTCACCCTCGTTGGGCTGCACGCCGCTGAGCGTCAGCTCGTATGTGAACTCCACTGCCGACTGGGCGTGACCTTTGACCCCGTGGTGCAGGACGACCGGATAGGTGCCGCCCGGGTTGCTTCCCGTCGTGCAGCGGAGCTGGGAGTCGGAGACGGCCGACACGTTGCAGGAAACGCCGTTGATGGTGACGGAGACGAGCTCGGAGTCGGAACCGAATCCCGATCCGCTGAGCGTGATGACGGCGCCGCTCGGCCCTGCAGGAAGCAAGAACAGCTCAGGCTGAGGAGCATCAGCTCAGAGGCTGAAGTTGATGTTTGGTTTGAACTAGGACTTTCAAATGTTAATTTCTAATCACACAGATTTAATGACTTTAATCAATTAATCACATTAAGTTTTTCTAACATACAAACGTCCCAAGCAAGAACCTTTGTATTCATGCATTTCTGGGACGCCTGTAAAACTGACACACGGATACATCCAGTAATAACAGCAGCTTCTCTGGTCCACCAGGGGTTAATTCCTGCTTCTGAACGATCTGATTGGACGATGGAAATTCTACGGTTCTGTTGAAGTTGTGCTAAAAGGCGTTAGCCTAGCAATGAAGCTATGCTAACCCCACATAGTATCTAAATGCTAATAGGTAGCAGCTAATGCTAATCTGAAGAAGAGATTATAAATGATAAATATCTCTGTTTTGAGTTCATATGACTATTTATACAATAATTTAGCAGCAAAACGGGTTTTTGAATTGAAAATATTAATTTTATTAAAGCATATTTCAATTAATTGCAATTAATTAGATTTTGAAATCAACTTCATGAAGCATTTTAATTGAATCCTACCACTAATTTGTAGATAAAATGCATGTAACCATCTATTATTAAACATTTTCAATGAGCTTTTATTACTTCTGAATATTTCTGGTAAATTAAATCCAATAATAAAATCATTTTATTTTTTTCTCAGGTTGTGTTTGGATGTGTGTGGGGGCTGGAGGAGGAGCGTTGCCCTGGGCCTTCTTTGTCTGACAACCACCACCAGGGCTGGCCCAAGGCAAAGCAAACTATGCAGCCACTTAGGGCCCCAGGGCCACTAAGGGGCCCCTCAGTGGAGCTGATTTATTTATTTATTTTTTTAGTAATAATTTCTATGTCATTATAATTTCAAAAACACACAATTTCACTACGAAGTGATTTGTTTTTTACAATAATATATATTTGACAATGTATATAGAAATTATTATTTTATGAATAAAAAGAAAAAATGAATTGCTCTTGGGGCCCCCTGGTGGCCGCAGTAGGTACCGCATGCTCTGCCGGTAACATGAGCTGCAATGAGCATCCAAACGTCCAAAGCTCCGGTCAGAAGCTAAGTTAGCAAAACAATGTCTGGGAAAAGGACTTATCCTTCAGGGAGGGAGAGAAGAAGGAGGAAGAATAGAAAACAGCCCAGATAAAGGTTTGTTTTAATGAGCCTTGGTGATGTAAAGATTAGCAAAGCTGCTAACAGAAATTAGCCTGATAGCGACCTGGACCGGTCCAGTTCAACAGCCAGACATTTATGCTAGGCTCTTTGTGTTAAACTGAGTTTAACTTTAAATGAGTTGATTCTCATGGTGGTTCTGTATATTTCTGAGGTATTTTTGGCTTCAAAACGCCGAGTTTGATAAGGTTTGATAATAATTAAAACTTCTCAGTGTCTGACATTGTCTAGCTAAATGTTTCTACGTCAGGCTACATGGATGAGCTGCTCTGTGCTGTAGCTGGGATTTGCTGTTTGCTGCTGATCAGAAGCATTTTGTGCTAAAACAAACATTATTTTTCTAAGTTAAGTGAAACTTCTGTTAACATCTGAAGGCTCAGAATCAGTCCAGTACCGGTACCGGTCCAGATTCTCAGGGGAGAAAGACTCACCTGGTATAAATTACATTTTTTAGTTATTGGAGTTACACTTTAGATAAATGAATTTAATCACAGAATGTCATGAATGTGTGTAGCGCTGCACCGACTGCAGTTTTCTGGCCGATCCCTGGTTACCGATCTGAGCTGCTGATTTTGGTTTTGGCTGATTTTAAGTTTTTTGTCTGAAATGTTGCTAAATGTAGCAAGAAAGTCACTGAGTTTCCACAGTGGGTGAACATTGTTAACTGTAAAGGTTCAGACCTGTTGGTCTGCCAGTCAAACCTCTCACTGCAGAGCAGAAGAGGACAGAGGCTGATGCTTAAACCTTTGCTGATGAAGATAAGATCAGTTTCACATGTAAGTATCAGCCAATCACGATTCCCCAAAATTAAGGAAATCGGCTCCCAGAAATCAACTGGTTGATAAACCAGTTGGCCAATAAATGTGTCCTATATTATACATGTATATAATGTAAACAGCCAGAGATGCAGTCAGTTTATAGCAGGTGTGTGAATGACCTGATGATCAGACTGCTGACTGCAGCCGGTCCACAGAACTAGAGGGCCCCATGGAGGCCTGGGCCGGCCCTGCTCATCACTGATTAAAGCTACGCTGAAGCACCAGAGATTCTCCAAACTGAATTATTTTGGATGGTTTTGGATTTTTGTGGATCATTTCAGGCCGTTTCTGGCGCTGCTCCTGTGGGTCCAGTGTGTATGTACCGGTGTGGGGGCTGATGGCGCTGAGGACCGGCGTGTGGGCTGCAGAGTAGTTGAAGCTGAGCGGAGGGAAGGTGACGGCGAACACCTGGATGCTGACGGCGGCCGGACCCTCGGGGTGAGCGGGGCTGAGGCAGAGCAGCGTGTCTGGAGTCTCCTCCTGGATGCTGCAGGGTTTCCCGCCCACCGCCACGCTGGTGTTCCCCGGAGCAAAGCCGTTCCCAGTGAGGACAAGCGGCGTCCCCCCGGCTAGGCTCCCGGCGCCGGGCCGCAGCGCGGCCAGCGGGCGGCTGCTCAGGGTCGGCTGGCCGGACGCCAGGCCCCTGCTCCTCACCAGCAGCCGGACCGGGTGGTCTCCGGCCGGCAGCGCGCCGACCCGCACCGTCACGTTCCCGTCGCTCACCGCCGCCGGCCGCAGTGGCGTGGAGCCCACCAGGACCGACACGTCGTCCACTATGCTGCCAAAGCCGGAGCCGGAGACCAGGACGTCGGTCGGGCCGCTGATGCTGCTGGGCGAGACGCCGCTGACGCTGGGCGTGACGGCGGAGGAGAACCGGAAGGAGCAGACGGAGGAGCAGGAGCTGCGGATCTGGTCCAGGTGGAACACCACGTCCCCGGAGCGCTCCGCCGACGGCGCCGTGTCACACAGGATGTGGGTGTAGTTCAGCATCACAACGCTGCAGGACACGCCCGCCGCCATCACGCCACCCTCAGAAAACCCCGAGCCGCCGATCCGGAGCCGGGTGAATCCGGTGGAGCTCCCAACAGGGGGCGCCACCGAGTCGACAACCGGTAGGACCACGAAGCGACGCTTCAACTCATCAGAGATGGCGACAACGGCGGCGCCCAAGTTGTTGACTCTGACGGAGACGGGCAGAGCGACGCCAACTGGAAGCTCTGAGCTGGAGCCGAGCCGGCAGCTGATCCCGGACCAGGAGCTGTTGGTCACATGACACGGCTCACCGCCAACCGTCACCTGCAGGATGAACAATTAATCGTCAAATAACTGACCGATTATTCCATTGATTTCTAAAATAATCGAGAGCCGCAGCCCTGATTAGCCTCGGGCTGCTCTGAGCAGCGCCATCTAGAGGGGAGAGGTTCCAGCCGTAGACCCCCATGACCCTGCTGACCTCGTTAGCGCAGGAGACGTCACTGAAGCCTTGTCCCTGGATGTGGATCAGCTGGTGGTAGGAGCCCTGGTTGGGGGAGATGGAGCGGACGGTGGGGGTGGAGCAGGCGGAGAAGCTGAAGGAAAGACCGTCTGAAGTCTGATTGGCCGGTGGGCAGGGTGTGGACGCCGCGCAGCCTGCTGCTGATCTGGAGACTCTGGGTGAACCTGCAGCCAGACCTTCATCATCAGCCTCCTCATCTTCCTCTGGGGCTTCTTTACGTCTCAAACATTTACCTTCTGGCAGATATCTGGCCAGAACGCCTCCCACTCTGACGGAGACGTCAGCGTTCTTGTCCTCCAGACTCACGACCTTCACGACTCCCTGCATCAGGATGGAGGCGCTGACGTAGCCGCTGCTGTAGTAGTACGTACCGGGGACGGTGAAACGGTAGCTGAAGAACCCTGAGCAGGAAGGATGGAGATGATCCGGGTCACAGCGGCAGACAGACGGCATGCAGAGGAGTGAAAAAGAAAGAAGACAGAATCTGTTCTGCATTTTCATGTTTCTACCTTCAGCAGTTCGGGCCTCGCCGCTGTTCAGAGCTCCTCCTTCATACTGGGAGCCACTGGGACTGGAAACACTGAAGACTCGGTACCCGACGCTCTGGAAGGCAGGTGCCTCCCACCGCCACCTCACTGTGTCGCCAACAAACACTCGCAGCGAAGACGGGCTCCAAGCGTATCCCGGTCCATAAGCTGCAACACAGACACGCATATCAGACACACACGTTGGTCCCACCTGGACCTGCGGCGCTCCAGGTCCAAAAGGCTTTCATTCCAGGGGGAGGGAACGTACTGAGGTGGGAGCCCTGGTTGGTGACGACGTGCGTCCTCTCCCCTGACTGAACGGTGCAGAGCAGCTGGTTTTCCGAGGCGGACGCCACCTCACAGGCTCTGCTTCCTGTCGCACAGCGAGCGCCGGACGGGTCATCAGTAACCTCGCCATTGCTGCAGCAGCAGGCGGGACGCAGACGGACACTCACCAACAGAAACCTGGACGTTAGCCGTGTCGTTGCTGAAACCGGAACCAGAAACCGTCAGCGTGGTTCCTCCCAGCAAAGAGCCGGTCAGCGGGGAAATGCTGTAAACTTCCAGGATGTATTCGATGCTGGTGTTGATGCTGGAGAGGAGGAATCGTCTGAGTCAGGATGACGATTAAAACACACATTTGGCTGCATTTCTGGAGAACCTTTAGGGCCTTCAGGTGCTAATGCTCCAGAGAGCGAAGCGCAGTACAAGGATGTTTCACTGCTGATGTCCAGGACACAACAACTGAGAAATATTCCCAAATTACATAAAAAAATATTTTTACTTCATAAATTTGGTATAAAGAAATCCTCGTCCCTTACCCCATCTCCATCATCCCTCATCTCCTCTCTTTACATGCTTCATCCTTCCTTACTCCAAGAATCAAGCACTTCTTGCCATTAATGGGGCTTACGGTCATAACACTAATTGTGTCAGTTAATGAATTAAAACTAATTAATTTAAAGTTAATATAGGTTGTTTTACATTTACTGAATATTTAAATATTATTTTTAGAATTGATGATAAACCCAAACTTCTCTAAAATAAAAGACGGTGAACCTTGTCATTCCTCTCTAGTCCGACTACGAACTACTTCCTGTAAGCAAACTGTTTAAGTTACTTATTAATTAAACTTAAACTGGATCCAGTAAACTCTCTAATAGCTTCATAAAGATTGGTTTTACTTGGAGGCAGGCTGCTGGTACTGCAGGTCCAGCTTAGATCAGACTGGATCAGAACTGGTGTGCGTACCTGGCCCTGGGGAACCCTCTGTTCCCCACCTGTACCTCCACCTTGTAGACACCAGGGGGCAGCAAAGGCAGGCGGCAGCTGATCCGTGTCTCGCTCCACTGGGTGGTGACGCACTCTTTCGCGCCAACAAACACGGCACTGTTGTTGCTCCGGCCTCCGAGGTTTGAACCTTGGACAGTGAGAAGCTGATCTCCTGAACAGCAGAAGAAGAAACCGATCAAACCGGCTTCTGATGCTAATCGACCAATTAAGGCGCCATGTTGGGGCACCATGTTGGCCCCAACATGGCTCCATGTTGGCATTAAGGCTCCATGTTGGCATTAAGGCTCCATGTTGGCATTAAGGCGCCATGTTGGCATTAAGGCGCCATGTTGGCATTAAGCCGCCATGTTGACATTAAGACACCATGTTGGCATTAAGGCTCCATGTTGGCATTAAGGTGCCATATTGGCATTAAGGNAATGTAAAATCTTCAATAAATAACAATGGGCTGTATTTTGTTGCTGAGAAACGAAGTTGCGCAAGTAACCGTGAAAGAGAAGCGGAACGGAGAAGCGGAAAGGAGTAGCGGCGCGAACAGAGCAGCTGCAAAAGCAGTGAAATCACGAAATTAATGCAGATTTTGACTGGTAGCATTCACTTCGTAATTAGTTTTTAGCTTAGCGGCTTCTGTTCTGTATATAAAGGATTACCTGAAGAATGAACATGGGTTGATAACATCCGGGCGCCCAGCGGCGCTGTGTTTTGAGCAGGAAGACGAAGAGGAAAAACCCCCAGCCGTGAGCGCAGTGAGGATTTCCATGATAACAATGGCTGATCGATTATTCTTATTAGCAACAGGCCAAAAGTATCAGAGACTGAGAGTACTATGAGATCCTGGCAGTCAGAGATCCAAGCAGGGGAATAGCGGCGCTGCGTAGCTGCAGGGAGTCGATCACTACGGCGTGAGGCGGAGCCACGACTTTAGCAGTTAGACGAAAGCAGCTTACAGCCACGGCTAACTCTGGAAGCCAAGGTAGAAAAGCCTTTTTCCCCATAGTCCAAAAGACTGCATTTGTGGCTGCATTTTTACTCCAAAATGCAGCCACAGTGTCCAAAAGAAAAAACATAAGTGCAATCATTTGCATATTGAGAGTCTACAGAGGCTGATAATCTCCCCACTCTGCTCCTGGATTACCGTTTAAACTTTTGAGTTTTATGTCAAATCCACATGAATTAAATGACAGAAACTAATACTTTCACTGCATCTTTGATTCATTTTGTCCAGCTGCAGACTGGTAGACTGTCCAATCAGTCAGGTATTGTGTAGTTGGTGCTTTTAATCAGTTTTCAGTTAACTAAATTCAAGTCTATGGACCATAAAATGTCTCTAAAATCACTCTGTCCTTCTAAAATCTTTCAGAAAATTGTAAAAATGCACTGAATCGTAGCAAATTGTATCGCTCAACAAATATTGTGATACATATCGTATTGTGACCAGAATATTGTATATCGTATCGTTAAATTATTGTATTGCTACACCCCTAGTTAGGACAGGAGACGAGATGTTTCCATCCCTGAAATTATGATGCATAGAATCACATATCTATGTCTAAACTATGTTACAAAGTAAACACAATAAAAACATGCTTTATCTGTGGCATTGTTCATTAAAATGGCACATTTCTGATGTATTAAAATTAAATACGATTTGTTCATTAATATTGTATTTGCGATTCAGTAAGTACTTTTACTTTTAATAAGTATTTTTAAAAACCAGTACTTTTTTACTTTTACTTAAGTACAAATGTTATTGTGGTACTTTTACTTTTACTTGAGTACATTTTTGTCTGTTTATTTGTACTTTTACTTAAGTACATTTTTTGAGTACTTTCTCCACCACTGGCCGATCCCTGGTTACCGATCTTTAAAAAGCCTGAGCTGCTGATTTTGGTTTTGGCTGATATGAATTTTTTTTGTCTGAAATGTTGCTAAATATAGCAAGAAAGTCACTGAGCTGCAACAGTGGGTGAATATTGATAACTGTAAACGTTCAGACCTGTTGGTCTGTCAGTCAAACCTCTCACTGCAGAGCAGAAGAGGACAGAGGCTGATGCTTAAACCTTTGCTGATGAAGATCAGGGGATAAGATCAGCTTCACATGTAAGTATCGGCCGATTACGATGCCCCAAAATTAAGGAAATCGGCTCCCAGAAATCGACTGGTTGATAAACCAGTTGGCCAATAAATGTGTCGTATATTATACATGTATATAATGTAAACATCCAGAGATGCAATCAGCTTATAGCAGGTGTGTGAATGACCTGATGATCGGACTGCTGACTGCAGCCGGTCCACACTGTTAGCAGAACTAGAGGGCCCCAAAACCAGATTTGGCTTAGGGCCCCATGGAGGCTGGGGCCCATGGAGGCTGGGGCCGGCCCTGATTGGTAGCATTAGCTCAGCTGATTCCTCCCTCCAGGAAGCCACCAAACTGAACTCCTGTCCAAATCCAACTACAATAAAGATAAAAAAGAGAAAGAAAATGGAAAGTTAAAATAACAAATAATGCCAGTTTGATGAATCAGATCTAATCCATTTCAGATGCAAAAAACGTTCTGGAATCTATTATTGACATTTTATAAATTCCACAAATCAATCAGAAGGTTTGACAAATGTTGTATTTATTCTGCTGTTAGTACAGAATAATCTAGTTAGGTTTGAAATATCTAGATCACATGTGTCAAACTCAAGGCCCGCGGGCCACATGTGGCCCGCCATGTCATTTTATGTGGCCCCCCTAGCATTTTATAGGCCGACATTGACTTACAATAGGTTTTGAGCATGAATTGACGACAAACTACATCTCCCACAATGCATTCCGATTGTTACCAGCCAAGATTACAGCTTCTCGCCACTAGAGAGCAGCA
>NW_015115331.1:14019-16601 GCF_001443285.1 Poecilia latipinna
ATCAGTTATTCAACAATATGAGGTGCTTAATTTATTTTTAACATTGTATATTTATACATTTATGCTGGGGCTGCCCAAGTCTAGTTTTCCAGACCATCTGCAGCTTTAGATGGTTCCTTCTCTAACACACCTGGACCATTGACTCATTATAAGCCTCTACAGAACTGAATGAGGGAAGTCATCCTTTTGTCTGGGGTGTTTTAGCAGGGATGCACTCCTGATTTGTACCGTCAATGTGGCCCGTTGAGGGGGGCCAATATGCTGAAGTGGCCCTCGGTGAAATTGAGTTTGACACCCCTGATCTAGATGTTATAGTTTTTAAAGTACAACACATTAAAAAAGCTCAAGACAGTGAAAAATTAAGTGTAATCGCCCTTCAGCTATGTTCCGAATTAGATGCTACATTTGGAAGCTAACTTCAGCTTCGACTGATAGCTGGACACAATATAGATAATGGATGGATGGATGGATGGATGGATGGATGGATGTTGGAGCGTTTCAGGACGTCTGAATAATTCTAAGCATTATTAATAATCCTGCAGTGACGAGGAGTCTTTGTTAATCTGCTGCCTTCCAGAGGAGCCAAACCGGAAGCTGAGGGACATTCAGCTTGTTTGGTGGTTTTATAGAAGATTTTTAATTTTACTGCTGAGATGTTTTCACCGGCCTTCACAGAACATTATAGCCAAATTTTATATTTTATTATGATTATAATAAAATTATTTTTTGATAAATTTGTATATAAAACTGATTAAGATCCTGATATTTGCCTTTAACTGTTTTTAACAATTTTGGCTAAACGTCCATTGATTCAATTATTTGTTTTTGTTTGTGACATATTAATAATCTGAAGGCTGTAGGCGGATTGTTTCTGTCATTGGTATAATTGTGTCCATCACTAGCAGGTCTACTTATCAATTTATTCATTTCTTTGACACATTTGTGAAGTTTAAGTTTCCTGTTTCGCTCCTGCAAGGAGTCAAAGCAGATGAACAGGAGCAACAAAAAGTTTACAGAAATATTAATATAATGTAATGAAGGGGCGGGGCTCTGCTTTTATAACTACACAAATAAAAACCAACAAAACAAACCATCAGGCAGCTTAACTGTCAGTTTATTGTTTTGTAATAATGAGCCGTTTCTGTGCTGTGGATGAGCTCATGTAAATTATGAATATTAATTTAACATCTGCTGTGAAACTTTTTGTTCTTTATATCATTTAATCTTCCAGTTTCATCCTGTTTCACCGTTCAGCACTGAACTGACCGCTGATGTCCAGAATGTGACCAACGTCCCGAACCGGAGGAGGCCGGGCCGCGCGGCTTGGCGTCGTTTCACAATCTGCCGCATAATGCGACGCAGATGCGCGTAACGGCGCAGAGCGGGAGTGCTCAGGCTATGAGATAATGGCGAACAGAGGCCAGCCGGCTCTGCCACCGCGCTGTGCGTGTGTGTGTGTGTGTGTAGAGTCACACTAAACCCACCAGCGGATGTTTTACATCCCCTTTCCGCTCAATTACCGCCTTTCGAGGTCACAGATATCTGTCCAAGATAACTCTGGTGTTTTGGTGTTTTTATACTTTCACATTTCTGCTAAATCACAGGGACTATTTGTTTCCTCCCACAAATGGCCGTAATGAGCAGCTCTTCCTCATAATGACTCAGTCTGAGGCCTAATGCGGCTCGTAAACTTTGCTGCCGTTCTTGGCTGCAGCGTCTTATTGTTTCTTGGCTCAGTCCAAGTCTTCCTCAGCTCGTGATTTTCTTTATTAGATTCACAATCCTGAAAGTTTTTCCTCGAGTTGTTTGTCTATTTGTTTGCTCATGATCACTGAATAAGTTTAATGGGTGTGTGTGTGGCAGGAGCAGAGAGAAAGTGTGTGTTAACTGTGTGTTTAGGATCTCCCTGATTTTATGTGTGTGTGTCTGTGTGTGTCTCTGTGTGTGTGTGTCTCTGTGTGTCAGTGTGTGTGTGTCTCTGTGTGTGTGTGTGTGTGTCACTGTGTGTCTGTGTGTGTCTCTGTGTGTGTGTGTCTCTGTGTGTGTGTGTGTCACTGTGTGTCTGTGTGTCTCTGTGTGTGTGTGTGTGTCTCTGTGTGTGTGTGTCTCTGTGTGTGTGTGTCTCTCTGTGTGTGTGTCTCTGTGTGTGTCTTTCTGTGTGTGTGTGTCTGCGTGTGTGTCAGTGTGTGTCTGTGTGTGTGTCTGTGTGTGTCTCTCTCTGTGTGTGTGTGTCTCTCTGTGTGTCTCTCTGTGTGTGTGTGTCTGCGTGTGTGTCTGTGTGTGTGTCACTGTGTGTCTGTGTGTGTGTCTGTGTGTGTGTGTCTCTGTGTGTGTGTGTGTCTCTCTGTGTGTGTGTGTGTGTCTCTGTGTGTGTGTGTCTCTGTGTGTGTGTGTGTCTGTGTGTGTGTGTGTCTCTGTGTGTGTGTGTGTGTGTGTGTCTCTGTGTGTGTCTCTCTCTGTGTGTGTGTCTCTCTCTGTGTGTGTGTCTCTCTCTGTGTGTGTGTGTGTGTCTCTCTCTCTGTGTGTGTGTGGCTCTCTGTGTGTGTGCGTCTCTGTGTGTGTGAGTTTCAGTGAGTGTCAGA
>NW_015115331.1:20007-22264 GCF_001443285.1 Poecilia latipinna
TGTGTGTATCTATGTGTGTGTTTGTGTGTCTGTGTGTGTGTGTGTGTGTGTCTCTGTGTGTGTGTGTGTGTCTCTGTGTGTGTCTCTGTGTGTGTGTGTGTGTCTCTGTGTGTGTGTGTGTGTCTCTGTGTGTGTCTTTCTATGTGTGTGTGTGTCTTTCTATGTGTGTGTGTGTGTGTCTCTGTGTGTGTGTGTGTGTGTTTGTGTGTGTGTCTCTGTGTGTGTCTTTCTCTGTGTGTGTGTGTCTGTGTGTGTCTGTGTGTGTGTGTCTGTGTGTGTCTCTGTGTGTGTCTTTCTCTGTGTGTGTGTGTCTGTGTGTGTCTCTGTGTGTGTGTGTGTGTGTGTGTGTGTGTGTGTGTGTGTGCATTCCTCCCTGGGACTCATCCGGCTCTCCGGATCTCGTCTCTCTAATCCTGCCTTCCTGTTTTCTTGCAGGAGAAATGAGGCGATCTGATAATTAGCCGATAGCCGCCGCAGTCGCTTCACCTGAAACATCCAACACCAAACGTCACGTTTCAAACAAAATGTCCAGAAAAATATCCTGCTGTGCAAAATTTTCAGGCTGTTGCTCATGTTTTTGGTATTTTGCTTCTGGAACGTTGTGATTTTTGAAGTGTTCTGTATTTTCCAGGCACATAAAGCCTTTTATAGATAATCAGCATCTATGTTACCTCCAGATGATTTAAAATGCAAAATATATCAGACATGACTTGGAGTGCTGTGGTGGTGCAGGGGTTAAGCACAACCCACATGTGGAGCTAAACCTCAAAGGCGGAGCTAGGTCCACCCAGGCGTTTTAACAGTTGAATGGTTGCCATGGAGACTAACGGACTTCTCAAACATGAAAAATCAAAGCAACACTCCATTACAACGTTAGCTTTGGTTGTATTTACCCAGAATGCCCTGCGCTGTAGTTTCTGCTCTCTGAGTTCCAAAAGTCATAAATATGTGATGAATATTTTTAGACTTTATGAATTTGCAGATTTTTTTCTAGAAACTTTCTGAGATAAATGTCAGTGTTTCTGAGTTTTTTGGTGGAAACGTTGTCCGCTCCTGAAAATCTCTCCTTTTGGTGAAAGCACTTCGTTTCATACTTGACCCGTCCAAACTGACTCGTTTTACAACAGCAGTCTGAAATTGTGCAAATATGAATCTCTTTTCATGGAAATGACATTTATTAATCGTTTTGCTGTTTGTGGACGGCGGACATGTTGGGGTCGACCTTCATCTCCTCGTGTTTCTGAGCTATCAGCTGACATCCAGGAAACTCAGGGCCGGTTTCCTAACTCCACCCTCTCTGTCACAAACTCAGTTTTGCTGCAGTTGTGTTACATGCTGGCCCGAGTCCACCACATTTCTCACATTGAGCCAAATGTTAAAACAAAGAAATGCGCTTGGGAATCCAGCAGCGTTTCTGATACGACCACAGGAGGCTCTTTCCACATTGGGAGAAAAGCAGGAAAACAGTTTGTGGCAGATTTTTGCTTCACATTCAGGAAATCCAAACCCACTTCAGGACAATCTGAGTGAGTCAGGCGGCTTGTTTAGTTTGTCAGTCGACTAACGCAGAGTTCAAACCGTTTATTGATAATGAGGCTCATTCTTTCCACCAAGAAAACATGTTGGAGGCATAAACTGAATATCAATGTCAGTATTTCCTTCACCTTTGGCTGATTAATTCAGTAGATTTTAAGCAGCAGCTGAAATGCAGCAAATAGTTTCTGCAGGTTAAAGCAGGAAATACAGCAGAATTTAAAATCCCTCTTTATGGCTTTATTTCCCTCTAAACTGTAGAATCTAAATATAGATTCTCTTTGTTCCTCACATTTAAATTTAAAGGCCCAGCTTTGTCTGCAAACAACAAAGGAACAACCCAGTTAAACTGTGGAAAAGAGGCTTTCTGAAGAAACATGTTTTTCCTGTGAGACTCAGAAAGAACTGCCAGATATTGTTCAGACTAGTAAATTTATCCTGTAAAAACTAATTTAGAATAGTGCTAAATATACACCAAGATTATTTAGATTTTGTTCCAAGTTTGGTTGTAAATGTGATGTTTGATGATTAAACGTCTTCAATTCTGCTACCTAAACATTTTAAATTAGATTTTGTTTCAGTCAAACATCTTCGTCTCTAATGTCGAGTTCAGCACAGAAAACTGAGCCAAAGTGTATTTGGGTTATATTTTAAATAAATACAAACTTGGTAGACATAAAGAGAGTTTCAGTGTTTGACCAAAAGACCTCTGACCTCTGGTCCT
>NW_015115331.1:25675-27576 GCF_001443285.1 Poecilia latipinna
CTGCGCCAGAGAGGTCCATGAGGCGTCTATGCTTATATTATGTCTATGGTTACAGCCTCATACAATGTCGTCCAGCCCTAGTGTTTCTTTATTTTCTGTATTCTTAGTCGTCTTAATTTTTAACTGAACGGTGAGGAAGTTATGTAAACACAGATACATTTTTGTTTATGAAAAAACTATTCTCTGTTTTTTTTTTATTCTGATTTGAAATTAATGTTACAATTAACATGATTTATTAGATGCTTGACTATTGAGTACTTAGTCACTCCAAATTTCCTTGACCTTAATTTCTTCATCAGCCTTGACTGGATGAAGTACTGAGAGTGGATCCAGGCTAGGAGGTGGAGATAAATTAAATTTACATGAATGAAACAAAAAAACAGAGAGAAATCTTTGTCCAATTGTCATGATTTACTTCTTGGGGTGATGCATGGAGCAGGGTCTGGTGGTGGGATTCCCATCTAATGTTTTGGAGCTTCAAGCAGTTGAGTCAGATGTTAGCGGACTAGCTTCTCCACCTCACTTCACAACCTGCTGCCTTTTGTCTTCAGGTTTGCTCTTGCACAAAAAATGGTGGACTTCTGGGAAGCATCCAGTTTATGGACTGGAATTAAATAGACCGAGCTTGGAGTCTCACAGAGAAGGGAGGTCCCACTGGATAACACCGGGTGGTGTTGGTTTTTCCCACACGGGATGAAGGAGCTTCAGCAGAGTGTGATTCATTGGAGTCAGGCGTAACATGCTTGAAGTCCTGGAATGTGGGAATCTCGTGCTGAATCAAGGATTCGAACGCTGCTGATGGAGGTAAGACCAGATTTGTATCCAGGAGTGTAGAGGATGAAGCATCAACCATGGAGCAGGGTCTCGTGATGGTTTGTCCATCTGTAGTCTCTGAGGTTGGAGCAGATGAGCTACATGCTAGTTGATTAGCTTCCTGCAGTCTTCTCTTTTGAGGCTTTTCTCTTTTAACGCAAACCATTTTTTTCTGTCAGAGCAAGTGGTTCTTCCTCTCCAAATGCAACAAGTAGAATGACAGAGCCTCCGAAAAATATTTAAAGCAGAAAAACAGAAATCCCGCCCCTTTATCTCTATTGGCTCATTCAAACATAAACTAATAAAAGTGAGATGGGGCATCTGCTGGGGTGCAGGAAGACAAGAGCAGTTGGGGGTTGGGGTCCATAGACATAATATAAGAGTAGACCCTGCATTGGCCGCTCAAATACGGCGGCCACCTAGGTAGGGGTGTCCCTCCTACTTTGCTCAATCAAAACAGCAGAAGATGCCTCAGCACTGATGGATATTGTTGTTCGGATCGATGGACGATTGATGTGAGGGCTCCACAGACAACATTTCACAAGTAAGATGGACATATTATTGTGTGTATTTTGTGATTAGAATATTACTTTACTGTATTTATGTCCACCGGCGAGATACCAGCTAATATTAGCTACAGTGCTTGGTGTAATACGGGTTCAGCAACTGAGATTCCGTAAATCTAAAAAAATTAATTATTCTCTAACATTGACTTAGATTATCTGACACAAGGGCCCATATTAGAAATGAAACAATATAACACATATCATAAAACATTTACCGGCAAAGTTTACACAGGTGGTAAAGACTATTATTTATATTCTTTCACTCTGTCAAAAGTAAGATGCATCCTAAATCTTCCGTTTTTGTTTTGAAAATTTCCTAAAGACACGATGTGAGGAAGAACAGGGAGATATCTATAAAGAGAGACGGATTCACTGCAGCACGGATGAATCTCACATCGGATTCTGGACTCGTCGGCTGAAAAACATACACACACATATATATATATATATATATATATATATATATATATATATATATATATACACACACACACACGTTTATATATATACTGCTCAAAAAAA
>NW_015115331.1:30870-33563 GCF_001443285.1 Poecilia latipinna
AATGTTATAACATTGACCAGCAAAGTTTACACAGGTGGTAAAGACTATTATTTATATTCTTTCACTCTGTCAAAAGTAAGATGCATCCTAAATCTTCCGTTTTTGTTTTGAAAATTTCCTAAAGACACGATGTGAGGAAGAAGAGGGTGATATCTATAAAGAGAGACGGATTCACTGCAGCATGGATGAATCTCACATCGGATTTTGTCTGCTGAAAAACATATATATATATACTTATATATATATATATATATATATATATATATATATAATTCAGTATTAATCATTATTTATTTGTGGCATTATTAATCTTTATTTATTAGTGTTCGTATAGTTATATAAATATGCAGTAGCGGAACAAGTTAGCGTCGGGCCGGGGGGCGGGGCCAATTACCGGGCCCCTAAGGAATCACCGGGCCCCTTACGTGGAGTGAATCTGAAAATGTTGTTGCTAGACAAGCTGTGATTAAGTCAGTCGTAAGTTCCTCTGTAAACCACAGTTTTCTATCTGTCTGACAGCTGTACTTAGCTGTCAGACAATCAGCTGTCATCAGCTGCTGATAAAACATGAGGTCTTCTTTGTTTTTCTCTTGTCTTCTACCTCTTCTTAAAGAAATGTTTACGTGGCCCGCTGTCTGTTGTTAGTTTGAATTGTTATTACCTCAGTTTATATTTATTAATGATTGTTAATGTCTAATACATAAAACTTGGGAACTGAAACCAAGCACTCCGTCTTTCTTTAACCACGCCTTCGCATCACTGGACAGGAAGCCTCAGTGGAATAAGGTGGGTGTTTAAAATCAAATAAGACAAAATTTCATATTGCCATAAAACATACATCCTGATTCCCACTGTTCTTTGTCTATACAGACATTACAACCTGCCTCTTCTGAAAAACTGAAGATAAAATAGAACAACATTGCTTGGTCTGAATTTCAAAATGGGGAAGATGATGACCTATGCGCTGGACTTATTGTGTAAGTAGATCACTTTTTTTCTTTTGATTGGTCAAATCAATGAGAGAAACTGGATGTTGGATTTCAGTCCACAGAAATCTTCTCCATTTAATTTCTTTTCAGCTTCTGTTCTATTTGTCTTTTTAGTTTGACGTATGTATTTCTTAATGTTTCCTGTGCTGTACTTAACGGAATGTAAAAAATGTTAAGAACATATATCTGATTTAAAAAGTTACGTATAACTATCAGTCAAACTCAGGGACGTTTCATAGATCTTTAGATGTAGTGTTGTCAACATGGCTGCAAATAGTTAATCAACAAACAAACAAAGGTAAAAAAAAAAGGTGATATGAAGCAAAGGGTGCAATTTATTACTCGGAATAAATATATATTTTAAGTAGAGGTGGGAGTGAATTTCCAGAAACTGTGCAGGATATTTTTAAGATGTTTTCTGACTCAGAATCAAGATGTGAAGTTTCTCAGGAAAATGCAGAAGTGCGAGATGATCTCATGAGGCAGAGAAAAAAAATAGCTTAACCAGCTGATGTCATGCTGATGAACAAAAAAGAGAGATCTTCTCTATTTTAGACATCTTGTTTGTCTCTAATATTCAGAAAGTTTTCATTTATTTTTAGTACTGAATATACTCCGTTGGGGTGGACAAGCTCAAGGTAAGTCAGTGTTCCTTGTTGTTCGTATTTTTTCATGTCACATTCAGCCTCCCCGAAGATCTCTCAGCTTTATTGGTCAACATTTATACGTGTTAAATGTTTGTGTTGTAGACGTCGTGCTGACAGCTGAGCCCAACTGGTCCACGTTTTATTTGGGAGAGTCTATTACCTTCAGATGTTACGTGAACGGAGGAGAAGAGACTAACTGGAAATACCAAGTTACCAGGAAGAGTCAAGACACTTTTCCCTACGACTCACAGAAAAGCTACACGTTAGAAGATCTGAAGATAACTGAATTCCAGTGCTCTGCTCGCTGGAGAGGAGTCTGTAAAAAGAGCGAAACTATCTCTTTGACTGTTTTAGGTAAGGTTAAAGGCATTTTTACATATGATTCTGTTTTTTTTTTGTTTTTTTTTTCCAATTACTATGTGAAAACAAGTGCAGACTGCACTTTAATTATCTGGGGGGTTTTTTCTATTTGGAAAGATAAAATCAATTGACAATGTTGGATTTTGCGCCATCTTGTGGTGTCGGTGAAGTGGTGCATAAACAAAGAAGAAAAATGTATCCAAGCATTTTTTTTTCAGAACTAAAATGCAGATATTACAAAAACAATCAGAACAAAAACAGTGTATATAAACAGAAGCATAAATGAACAATAACTGATTCATACCATCAATTATTGTTTGGTTAATTTAAATGTTACAATGGACAGAAGAATAAATCTGTAAAAATTTACAGAGCTCGGATAAAGAATATAGTTGTTGTTTTTTGTTTTATTGTATTCTTTCATGGGGTCTGAAGAATATATTTCTTTGTATTAATTGTCATAAGGGAAGTTAAATCAGAATCTTCCGCCACCTATTGCTTTGTACATATACACAACCTGATAGAGATATGTTGTAAAATGTTAGAAGACTTTTTCTTTTTTAAATAAAATTATATATATATATATATATATATATATATATATATATATATATATATATATTTTTTTTTTTTTTTTTTTTTTTTATTTTTAAAAACTTTCAATTTGTTGTGCCTGTTTGGTCTAAAAATTATTTTG
>NW_015115331.1:36741-66399 GCF_001443285.1 Poecilia latipinna
AATATATATATATATATATATATATATATATATATATATATTTTTTTTTTTTTTTTTTATAGATTTTTTTGTTTGTTTTTTATTTCATAACAGCTGAGAAACCCAGAGCTGCACTGACAGCAGGTTCAACAACCATACCAGTAGGGGGCAGTGTGACACTGAGATGCTTGATAGAGAGCTCCCCTGGATGGAAATACAGATGGTTCAGACAGATCTCAGGCACCTCTGAAGAGATCAGCACAGGTAATGAAGAAAACAGAGATATCACTGTGAAACAAGGAGGAATCTACTGGTGTGAAGGGCAGAGAGGAAATCCCCCATTCTTCAGTCAACCCAGCCATGATGTCACCATTGAGAAAACTTGTGAGTTTTGTTCTTGAAAACAGTTTCAAAACCGTAAGAAATTAAGTCAACTTAATCTACTTAATCGATGCTTCTCATGTGACTTTATGTTTTTGTTCAAATACAATTAACATTATTATTCTGTAAACAGTATCCAACAAGGTTGTTGTGGGCTGTCAGCCAAACGAGCCTTATATTGGTGAGACGATCACTCTGACCTGTGAGGTCCAGGGAGGAGAAACCACTGAGTGGACGTGTGAATGGAGGAGAGATGGGTCATTCATACACAGGACAGATAGTAAAGACTGGACTTTCAGAGTCTCTGAGTCCAGCAGTGGAGACTACATGTGTCAGTGTAGAAGAAGAGATGACTGGTTTTCTTTAACAAGGCTGAGTGAAGCCTTCACTGTAGCAGGTAAGTTAGGTTTGTTTTTTTTTTTTCTACCTCTAAAATAAAAATAAAAATTAATCTCAAACAGCATTTTGAAAATCTTGTTCAAAATTGGCCAAAATTAGAAAATGAATAAATATTTTCTTAAATGTTAATAGATATTATACAATTCTTACACATGCTAATCTGTCAAAAACCATTAGTTTTTTTTTTCTTGAAAAATGTAATTGCATTCAATTACATTTTCTCACATGACTTCTTGTTTCTTTCTACCTGATGCTAACAGTTTTCAACAAGGTTATTGTGTCTCGACACCCAAACTGGTCTCAGATGTTCAGTGGTGAGACGATCACTCTGACATGTGAGGTCCAGGGAGGAGAAACCACTGAGTGGAAGTGTGAATGGAGTAGAGATGGGTCAGTTATACACTGGACAAGCAAAGACTGGACCTTCAAAGCTCTTCCGTCCAGTAGTGGGGACTACATATGTCATTGTAGAAGAAGAGATGACTGGTATTCTCCAACAATGTGGTGGAGTAAAGCCATCAAACTGTCTGTTGCACGTAAGTTATGTTTGTTGTGTGTTTTGACAGTTGCCATGAAAAACAAGGTTGCTTGTAAAACAGTGGCAGGAGTTGTGTAGCAGAACTTAAGATCTTCTTAAGACCTTAATGCTTCTCCTATAGCTGTAAATGTCTTCCACACAGACTGTGTTGGGGAAATCCCTGCACCAACTGGGGATTTGGGATTTATTAGACCTGCCGGCCCTTGTCCCTGTACTGCTCACCAAGGTCTTTGTATTTAGAAGCCTTCTTCTCATATACCTCTGTCTTCAAATAGGACAGTCAGTTCAATCAGGATGATATTCTTTGACTCCTCCGACCACAAAAATACATGGGGCCTCAACGATACAAGGGGAAGAATAGTCTCTTAAACCCAAAATCGTGCTCTTTGCAGAAGGCTCAGCTTAGGATAGATTTAATCTGGATGTTGAGTAGGTCCTTGCCAAACCTCTATTTTAATTGTGGCGAGCCAAACAAAGGTGGACCTGCTGGTGGGCTTTGGATCATTGCATAAGCCCAATATATTTGAGCCTGAGGCCAAAACCTGATGGTTAGATCTTCTGCCTCTCTGCTTTTACCTTTCTGAAAGTTAGCCAGGTCCTGGACTAGCAAACCAGCCTAAGACAAATTACTATGTCATCATCATGGTGGTTTTGCATGGCGTTCTTTATCCCAAATGTTGTGTTAGGCGTACTTCAAATGTAACAGGAAACGTTCTAAAAGTTAAGAAGATGTTCTTAAAAATCTGGTCAATCTGTGGAAGTTTTTTCAGCAAATTTGAGATGGACATTTACTCCCTTTGAGGCATTCTTTATTTATATTTCTCTGAATGATGCTTTGAAAATAAAATGTGCTTCCTTGTGTATTTATTTAGTCATTTGTTGTCAGTATTTGGTCTCAGAACTCTCTCATACATGCTATTTATTTTTCTTTAATAACAGGTAAACCAAAGGTCCAGTTGAGTGCTAACAGCCTACCAGGCAGAGTAACTCTGACCTGCTCAGTGACTCCATCACCAATTGGCTGGAAATATTACTGGTACAGAGATGAGAAATCCGCTGAGCCGCTGACGACACAAAAACCTGTTTTCTCTCCTAATGAACTGATGAGCGTCTCAGAGAAAAGCCTGTACTGGTGCAGAGGAGGAAGAGGAGAACCAGAGTACTACACAGACTACAGTAATCCAATCACAATCAGTAATAATGGTGAGTTTAACTAGACTTTGCTTTTAAGTCAAAAAGTGGTACTGTTTATGTTCTTGTATTAATTTAAATAGTTTCCAAAAACAATTTCTAATGTGTTTTTTTTAAAATAAAAATCACAACTTAACAAGTCCGTGTTAGTCCCATTGAATTAAAAGTAATCTTGTTTATTGTATTTTTGTTATTATGCATCTTCTCGTACAACCTTTGAGAGGAACAAGAGAAACAGTGAGGATGATCATGAAGTCACGTCTGTAAACAGTGAACGTTGTCATAATGTCCTGTTTTTTTTTTTCCAGTAACTGTTTCCCATCCTGTCAGCTTTTCACTTCATCTGTTGTTAATCGTTGGACCAGTTAGTGGAGTCGTTCTCATTATCCTCCTGCTCTTGTGGTGGCGCTACAAATGGTCCATGGGTGAGAGATTTTTTCTTCTCATTTTAATGCTTATGAACATCTTCCCTACATGTGAGTTTTGAAATAGAGTTAATCAATTTAATTCTTCTGTCATTGATCCAAATGCCTTCGTCATCTTCCCCAGACTTGTGCCGCATCAGGTGAGTATGAAATATCTGCACTCTCTCCTCTCGGTCACAAACTTTTCTTTCTTTGTTAAATTGAATCCACTTCGATATTTTTAGGTTGTTTCGGTCTGAAAGCAGCAGCCAGAGGCCGACCACTAATCATGAAAGTGATTACAGCTCTCTGCTGCATGGTCAGTCACACAATAAACTTAACATTAACTGTGTTAAAATGAGTGTCAATGTGAAAATCAAGCTAATTGTCACCACCATAACTGCAGAACAAACATAGAATATAAACAGGCAAAAATATATATATTTTTAATTTTATATAACTTTAATCAGATCTGAATATTTCTTTTTTATGTACCGTAGGCACCACGTCTCTGTATGAGACCATCCATAACCGTGGAGCCACAGGAAACGGTAAAGTATTAAAACAACCACGTTATTAAAGGAGACTGATTACATGTGAATCAGATCAATCCCAAACTGTCAAATACTCAGAGCGATGTCAAACAATTTAAAAGTATGAGGTGGTTATTAACAAAATGCTCAGGAGATTTTGCAACACTAACATGTTTTCTATGTGTTCTTTGCAATTTCAGCAGAGAGGCCTCCTGATCCAGCAGAAGGTTCTGTTTACGTTAACGTGAGACCAGATAATTTCAGCTCAGCATGAAGGTCAGATAAACACTTGACTTGGTTAAATTGTCACTTATGTTTTTATTTATTGTTTATTATTAAGTGGATGTTAATCATAAACATCCACATTTAGGTATTCTACTTAAAGTTCTGTTATTATGTCATGAACTCGTGACTGTATCCCATTTGTCTTTGATCTGTAAAAACACTTTCTGATTCTGACAGTGATAACTATTCTCTTTTTTTATTTTTTTATTATTATTATTAAAGTATCATGTCACTCTGGTTTCTGACTTAGACTCTGGTGTAGGCTAGATAATATCCTCATTCAGTTTAAGTCTATTACCCATTATGTTTCTATTGGATAGTTAAACACACTTTTCATTAGTATTAATCAGCACCTGTTTCCAATACACATATTTTGAATGCGTTACTGAAAGTATTAGGATGTGAAATGTATGATCTGTGTTTGCAGGAAGCTGGAGTCCAGCAGCAACAGATGCTCCGGTTCGTTCTCAGATCAGGAAAAGCTGTGGACAACACTGCCGCCCTGCAGGCTGCTGCTTTACTCTGCAAGTCTTTGACTCGTCTGATGTGTTTTCATATTTTCATTGTTTGTTGTGTTGATTATTGTATTTGCCCTGATTTAAGATGCAATAGATGTTTTAATGTTGATGTAGCTCTGCAATGATCAAATATGTTAATCATATGTTATAGATAAGTTAAAAATCCATCAACTGAAAGTTTGGAAGATTCCAGTGAGATGAAACTAAAGATAAACATTACAAACACCATTGTTACCCATAGAGCAGCATTTGAAGCTTTCACACTTTTGCTTTGTTTGTAATAAGTAGAAGACTGCCACACAGTTTGACTATTGGTGCCTGTATTCAATGAAACATGCATAAGGTAATAATAAGTACAAATGTGTAAAACATTAATAAATGATATAGTCTCAACAATTCATAGACACTGACGGTGTTCAGGTTGTGCTTTGATTGCGGCTTTGTATGCTAAAATATGAGAATGAGGCCTCTGGAGCATTTCCCAGAAACCCATCAGCCAGAAGACCTTCAGAGTCCAAACTTGTGACAGGACAAGTTTAAAAGAGAAGGGAGAAAAAAAAGAAAAATAAACATTGTTTGGGCTAAAAACTCAGTGATTTCTTTCATAGGTTAAAATTTGTTCATATTATTTGACCTGTTAGTATCATCTAGTGGTTAATGTTGGTATTCCAGGTCTGTTAGAAACAGGAAGGCCCATATTTAGAATGTGTCAAGGCAACGTGCAGAGCGGCATGACAGTCCAGCCTTCCTGTTTGCTGCAGCTCAAATTGTTTGTTGCTTTATGTTATTCATTACCATCTTTGTTAGTTTAAAAGGTTTTGGGGAAACGTTGACCATTTTCACATTAAGATACTCCATTAATATGCCATGACGTGTAGTTTTTTTCTTATGGTACCTGCTCACTGTACATATATATTCAAAGTTGATTCATGTCTTTCCTTTTTTCTTCCTTAACTGCACCTGGTAGTTCAGAATTCATGCATCATGTTTTGCCTTTTTTTGCACTTCCATCGGAGGTCACTGACCCTGGTGTTTTCGTGGACAGTAAGAGCTGAATCTAAAGAGCACAGTGCTTTTCACACTAAACTTTTTTTCAGCTGCTTTTTGCACCTTTCTAAATGCAGAACTACTTCACATCCTTCCCAGTGTCACTGATCTCTTTTCTGCCTCTCTTTCCATCTGTGGTGTTATGTGACAGGTGAGATCATTCTATCACTTGTATTTAGAGACGAAAGGTAATTATAAAAAATAGTCCAACATTTGGCTTCTCCTGCACTAGAAACCACGTGCTGCTCTAGCTTGAGACAGCTAACTCAACTTTATCTAAATGCTACAATAGAATCTGTTGGAAAAAAAAAAAAGTGAAAAACATTGATGTTTTTGCTTCCAGTCGTTCCTGGAGGGAGAGATTCATCCTCAAGTCAGATTTCAAATAAACGGTCAGACGATCAA
The DNA here is from genome assembly GCF_001443285.1 of Poecilia latipinna. Lineage (NCBI taxonomy): Eukaryota > Metazoa > Chordata > Actinopteri > Cyprinodontiformes > Poeciliidae > Poecilia > Poecilia latipinna. The sequence goes on from NW_015115331.1 coordinate 42,422, forward strand.
AAAAAAAAAACAAAAAAAAACTGAGACTTTAAAGGCTTATATAAACTTTATAAAACTGAATTTCTCTAAAAGAAGATAATATCTGCTTACATTTAATATCTGTGTGGTGTTTGCCCACTTTTATTTATTAATTTATTGCCACTGATGCGTGAAACGTTTGTCTTATTTTAAGCCGACCTTCTCACAGGAAAAGTCCCTGCGGTTTGTAGCAGAAACAAAGTTCACAGTGATGTCAGTCTTAGTAAATTAAGACCTAATGACTTCAGTCCGAGGTGCTAAGTTTTAGGTGATCTGTTTATTTAAAGCATTTGCAAATTGTCCACTCATAAAAGAAAAAGAAAATTGACCGAAGAGGTTAAACTGGCGTGAAGCGAGAATGGAGAGCATCTCGGTTTCTGTGCTGGGCTTCTTGTGTAAGTAATTACTTTCTGTGTTTGGACGGTGAAAATGGAGAAAATTATTTCAAACAAATTGAGATTAATGTTTAATTAGAAAAACAAGCTTTCTGTTGCGCTTCTTTCCTGTTGTCATAGTTTTCTTTCTCCTTTAAATATTTGATCATCCACTGATTTGATCGTCACAGATTTGCAAATCCAAAACGGCAATATGATCCAAAATGGTGCCGATTATTACAAAAACGTCACAAACTTGAATTGGAAATTACATACAGTGTGAATTTTGCGTTGCAAGCCTGAAAATGTTCCGTCTTCAGACTCAGAGTCAGGGTGTCAAGTATTCCAAGTGCAGTTTAGTCTTGTGATTCACAAAATTAACTAAGTGTGACTTTTTCTGACAAAACAAAAATAATCCTGAATGTTGTTTTCAAAAGAAATGGATGCATCTGTTAAACAGAACAACAGAGTCAATGGTGAATTTGTGGATGGGACAGTCTTTTATCTTAACTTCTATAGTGTTTAATGTTTATGTTAATAAGAATTCAACCTTTATTTCAGTGCTGAGCAAATTTCTCTGCTATGGACAAACTCAAGGTAACTGGACAGCTTTTAAACTTTATTTTAATGATGTACCTCCATTTTTTTTTATCATATTCTGTTTATGTACCTATTTTTGTTTCTATTAACAGTAGAAAGACCAACAGCCACATTGGCAACAGGTCCAACAACCATACCAGTAGGGGGCAGTGTGACACTGAGCTGCTCAGTGGAGCCCTCTGCTGGATGGAAATACAGATGGTTCAGACAGACTTCAGACACAATTGAAGTTCAAGTCAGAACAAATAATGAAAACAACGATATCACTGTGACACAAGGAGGAATCTACAGATGTGAAGGAATGACAGAAAATCCGGAATCCTTCAGTGAGTCAAGTGACGAGGTCACTGTCCAGATAAGCTGTACGTTTAATCATTTTATTGACACTGTACAATTATATATTTTTCTTGAACATTGTTTGCCTTTGTCATGAAACAGTTGAAGTTGTATTTTTTTAATGGTTCTGTTTGTTTTCCTACTGTCCACATCTGATGTAAACAGTTTCCAACAAGGTTGTTGCGACTCAGCAACCAAACCGGCCTCAGATGTTCAGTGGTGAGACGATCACTCTGACATGTGAGGTCCAGGGAGGAGAAACCACTGAGTGGACGTGTGAATGGAGGAGACCTGGGTTGGCTACTCACAGGGCAAATGGTAAAGACTGGACTCTCAGACTCTCTGACTCCAGTAGTGGAGACTACATGTGTCGTTGTAGGAGAAGAGATGACTGGCATTCGTCAACGAAGTGGAGTGAAGCCATCACTCTGTCTGTATCAGGTGAGTTATGTTTATTGTTTTTTGAGAGTTGGGCTGAAGCAAAATAACAGATGAGCAAGGGACCTGCTGGACTGTATCATGTAAATAATTATTTTTTATGCTCTGAGATGAGGTCTGAAGCAAATCTAAATGACTGCTTACTGCTGACCTACCAGCAGGGGGCTCCAGGAGAGCTTAGACCAGCGTTTCTCAACCCTGGTCCTCACCGCCCCCCTGTCCTGCATGTTTTAGGTATTTCCCTTCTGCTACACACCTGAATTGTATCTATGGGTGATTTACAGGCTTCTGCAGTATTTGATGGTCATGCAATCATTTGAATCAGCTGTTCTGGAATAGAGGCACATCTGAAACATGCAGAGCAGGGGGCAGTGAAGACCAGGGTTGAGAAACACTGGCATAGACTGTTGCTCTAGACAGATTTTACAAAACAAAGGTACCTTATATCTTATATAGTGTCTATTATAAAGATGTCATCAGACTGAGAAAAAATAAAAACATTTTATGAAGCTTGTTTAAAAGAAAACATGTAAATATTTCTATCTTATCCATCTGAAATATTCATAAGAAGTGGCTCAAATGATTTTAACTATCTATGAATGGAAAAAAAAACCATGTAGTTTTAGCTCTGTGTCATGTCTGACACCTACTCTCTATATACACAAAACCACATGTTTAATTTCTCTCCCTCCCAAACTTAAACCAAGTCCTCTCCATCACATAATTTCTGCTGTGTGATTGTGTCATGTTCTAAAAGCTTACAAAGTACATTACTGTGTGCTTCTTATTTTTCAGTACTTTTGATGTTTTTAGGATTTTCTTTTTTATCAACTAGTGACTTTTTGTCACCAACTTTTCATAATTACATCATGTACTCTGGCAAAGTGAAGTCACATTATGTTTTGGGCTGTGACCTGCCTTTACCAAAATATCTTTTTCTTGGCTGCTTTTGACAGTCTCAGGCCAGGCCGTTGAGCCCAGGCCGTTGCTCATCTTGACCCTATGGTTGAAGCACTACACAACAAAATTATCTGCCTTTACTCTGTTAATGGTTTTGTACATATAAACTTTGTCTGATAGAAACATAATTTAAAAACAGAAGTTTATTATAAAGTTTACAATTTTTCCTTTTTATCATCTACAGACAGACCCACGGCCACATTGGCAGCAGGTTCAACAACCATACCAGTAGGAGGCAGTGTGACACTGAGCTGCTCAGTGGAGCCCTCTGCTGGATGGAAATTCAGATGGTTCAGACGGACCGCAGACACACCTGAAGCTGAAATCAGCACAAATAATGAAGAAAACAGATATATCACTGTGAGACAAGGAGGAATCTACAGGTGTTATGGAGTGAAAGGAAATCCCTCATTCTACACTGAACCAAGTGATGTCACTATCCAGATAAGCTGTAAGTTTCATCATCTTATTGATCTTTCTTAAACAGTTTGATTTGTATGATGCTTAATGGGGCAGTTGTTAGCACTTGCAACAATCAGGTAATGGATTTGAATCCCAGCCTGAGACCTGTGCATGTAGATTTTATATGTTGCTACATCCATGTGTTCATCTATCCAGGTACTCTAGTTTCCTCTCACAGTCCAAAAACCTGACTGTTACGTTAGAGAAACAACACTCAGCTTCTATGCTCCACTTATCTGGAACAAACTTCCAGAAAACTGCAAAGATGTTGAAACACTGAGTCAAATCAAGGATAAAAACCCACCTGTATAAAGTTGCCTTTTACTCAAAATAACTGGAACACTGATCAATATATTTGATGCATATTTCTCTTATGATTTTGATGAAATGTAATGTTTGTTGCTGTTCACTGAATGATGTTTGTGTAAATCACTTTGAACTTCCTTGTTTCTGAAATATACTATACAATTAAACTTGACCTGACATAGATTCCATTAATCTTGACTGTAACCTCATTTTAAAGTGTGTTTGCACTTCAAGGTGATAGGTGTTGGATGGATGCTTACATTTGTGTTAAAACATTAAATGCTGTTTTTTTTTTTATTAATGTTTCTCTTCATATCTGATGGAAACAGTTTCCAATAAGGTTGTTGTAACTCGACGACCAAACCGGCCTCAGATGTTCAGTGATGAGATGATCACTCTGACATGTGAGGTCCAGGGAGGAGAAACCACTGAGTGGACGTATGAATGGAAGAGAGATGGGTCAATAATACACAGGACAAATAGTAAAGACTGGAGTTTCAGAGGCTCTAAGTCCAGCAGTGGAGACTACATGTGTCAGTGTAGAAGAAGAGATGACGCGTATTCCTCAACAAAGTGGAGTGAAGCCATCAGACTGTCTGTATCAGGTGAGCTATGTTTATTGTGTTTTGAGACTTGGGTTGAAGCAAAAGGAAACAAAACAACAAACGAGCAGGGAGACCTCCTGGACTTACACTGATCCAGTAATAGTCATATTCAATAAATTAGATTATGTGATCAGGCTTGTTTTTCAGATTAAAAGTATCTGTTCACAATAACATTTAAGCAGATGCACAGTAAAAGCGTTGACGGAGCATGTAAACACTACAAGAGTCAATTCAACAACACCAAGTGTAAAATACATTCCTATGGTGTGAAGTCTTGGTGTAAATATTCAGAGTTAAAATAGTTTTTTTTTTTTTTTTTTTTTTTTTTAGAATTTACTCATTACACTGTAACTTCTTAAGCATGAAAGGAAATGCATTCTTTTTGAGTTAATAAACACCATAAGCCAGTGTTACTAAAAATTCTCCAAACCGAGTGTAAAACGTAATGTAATTATATACTATTTTACTATAAACCCATTCAACATATACACTATTTGAAATCAACAATAACTTAAAATATTTACTCTAAATATTTCTCAGATATATGGTTAAACTTAACATAAAATATTTAAGATAAAATATTTGTAGGACAAAATACATCTTCCACGTTTTGTCAATTTATTAAGTTATTTTACAGAAATAGCATGTTATTCAGTGGACAGTGGTGGTGGTAGGAGGTAGGAGTTCACCCTGCAGTTGGTGGATCGTTGGTTTGATTCCCAGTCTGCCCGCCCTCATTGTTTGTGTCTCTGGGTGAGACACTTCACCATGTTGGGCTGATGGTTCAAAACTAGAGCCTCCCTTCTGTCAGACTGCTGAAGCTTGTCATGTTGCACCATTACATATTTAGAATAACACTTGGAAAAGCAACACTGGCACTGCTATGAATCTCCATAGAGACGCACAATCAAGTTTACTCTTTAACTCAATTTGACTGTAATTAGAGCAAAATCAACTCTGAAAAGTTCAAACTTATAGCAGAGGACTGAATACTTAGTCTGTGCATCACTATGCCTAGATGAAGCCTGTGGGCCACAAATGTTAAAGTCCTTGTGTCAAGACACTCCTGAACCAGAAACACTAGAAGCGTCTCACCTGGGCTACGGGAAATAAGAGAATTGGACTGTTGCTGTGCGACACAAAGTCTTCTTCTCAGAAGAAAGTAAAGTTTCTGTTCATATGGGTTTGGATTTTTGTTGTCCAAAAGTCATGTCTGTCAAAATTATAAGAAACAAATACAAACAAATAAGAAACAAATTATAAGAAGAAAATGCTTTAAATATTTTTCTGCACATATAACTAACCTATATAATATATCAGTTTCACTTCCTGAAATGAGGGCCAGCATCCTGCATGTTTTAGTTCTCTCCCTGGATTAACACACCTGGATCAAATGATGGCTCATTAGAAGGCCATCATTTGGCTCCCTGTTGGTATCCGAAAAAGGTTGTTGCTACCACCAGAGAGAAAACTAAAACATGCAGGACGAGGACCCTTGAGGACCGACTTTGGGCACCACTGGTTTAGGCTGTACATGTAAGCTTAATTTTATGATAAAATGACAGTAAAAAAAAACTATTGAAAACCAAATTGTGACCAATGTACCAATATATATTTTCAATTACACCAGATAAACCCAGAGCCAAACTGACAGCAGGTTCAACAACCATACCAGTAGGGGGGAGTGTGATGCTGAGCTGCTCAGTGGAGCCCTCTGCTGGATGGAAATACAGATGGTTCAGAAAGACCTCGGGCTCTTTTGTTGAATTCAGCACAAATAAAGAAGAAAACGGAGATATCACTGTGATACAAGGAGGAATGTACATGTGTATGGGAATGAGAGAAAAAACAGATTTCTACAGTGATTCAAGTGACGAGGTCACTGTCCAGATAAACTGTAAGTTCAATCATTTTAATTACTTTGTAACAATTGCTTTCTTGAACATTACTTGCACAGGTACAAAAATAACTAACATTACATGTTTTAATGATGACTCTGTCCATCTGGGGACAGTTTCCAACAAGGTCTTTGTGACTCGACAACCAAACTGGCCTCAGATCTTCAGTGGTGAGACGATCACTCTGACATGTGAGGTCCAGGGAGGAGAAACCACTGAGTGGACGTGTGAATGGAAGAGAACTTGGACAGTTATACACAAGACAAATAGTAAAGAGTGGACTTTCATTGTTTCTGAGTCCAGCAGTGGAGACTACATGTGTCAGTGTAGAAAGAGAGATGACTGGTTTTCTTCAACACAGTGGAGTGAAGCCTTCAGACTGTCTGTATCAAGTGAGTCATCAATGTTTTGTCTAATCTGTGGGAAATTGCACACTCCTATATCTGTTGGCCAAAAAAAAAGAATCTAAAGTTTGTTTCTCTGTACATACAATCGACAGAAATAGGACCAGGAACAGCAAGTCTTAGAACTTTTAACCAAAGTTTGATGTTTAGTGAATGATACTTTTGTCATTTTCTTTATTGTGAACTCACCAACAGGTAAACCAAAGGCCCGGTTGAATAGTAATAGCAGAGAGATACCAGCAGGAGGCAGTGTGACACTGACCTGTACAGTGACCTCCTCATCGTCTGGTTGGAAATATTTCTGGTACAAAGAACGAGACTCCTCTGAGCCTCTCACCGGAGAAGAAGCTGATTTTCCTTCAAATGGACAAATGAACGTCTCAGAGGAAAGACTGTACTGGTGCAGAGGAGGAAGAGGAGAACCGGCTTACTACACAGACTACAGTGATAGAATCAGCATCACTAAGAATGGTGAGCTTAACATGACTCAATTCTGATACAAAAAGTAAATAAAAATCGAGAAGTAAATATATTGCATATATTGTATTTTAATATCTTCTTTATTATTTAAAGCATTTGGGAGGAGCAAGGTATCAACTTATTGTACCAGTGTGTTCAAGTTTAAAGCAACACTTTGGAATAAAGAGAATGGCTTCGTAAAATCTGCAGCAATTGTGTGTGTGTGTGTGTTTCTTGTTTTCAGTAACTGTGTCCAGTTCTGCCAGCTCTTCATTTCCTGCGATGTTTGTTGTTGGACCATTTGTTGGAATCGTTCTCATCATTCTGCTGCTCTTGTTGTGGCGCTACAGACTATCAAAGGGTGAGATATTTTTCTTCTGATAGTGGATCAGATTGGTTCTTAGCGTTATTAATGAATCAAACACAATTAGTATTTTTAGCTTTGAAATGCTGTACTTAAATTTAATGATTATGCTTTTTTTTTTTTTTTTTATCTTTCCCAGATTTTTCCTGCCTCAGGTCGGTAACATCTGGCTTCTCATCTTAAACATGAACTCTTATTTCTTTCTGTAATTATTGAATTTAATCCACTTTAACATTTTTAGGTCGTTGCAGTCTGACAACAGCAGCCAGAGGCCGGCCACTGATCATGGAGCGAACGAGACTGAAAATCATTACCGCTCTCTGCTGCATGGTTAGTCACAGAGTATAAAAAACAGCATTTTCTTAACTGAATTATTCATAATTAATGTTTTGTCATTTCTTTGTTGTGAGGCATCTACATAACAGAGGAAAATATCACAATAGAGCTCATCCTGTCTGACAGACACAAAACAACAGGGTTAAACTCCTGAAATGTGTTTGTGCTAAATGTCATCGTTACATCAGCATTAATATCCACTATGATTATATTTCTACTTCTTAATGTAACAAAATGCAGCTATGTCACTACCATGAGTTAGTTTCATGAATTTGATTCAGCAAGTTATTTAATTGTCAGTAAACAGTAACTGACAACTTTCCTCTTTAGAAGCAGCCAAATAAAGATAATGTAAAGGAGAATTAAATAAACCTTGAAATTTCATATAACTGCATACGAATAAGAAACAGATATCAGAACTTTTTATTTATTTATGCTTTTTTTTTTTTTTTTTTTTTACATTTGTTATGTACCATAGCCACCACTTCTATCTATCACATTATCCGCCCGCGTCCGCGTGGAGCTGCTGGAAATGGTAATCTATGTATTTTACTACAGAGTTGGACAAACCAAGTTATTAGAGGCTATTATTCAGAAATAATTCTGAAATATTTCCATTACAGATGAAGTTGTGAAATACGCAAAGAGAAGAGGTAAATAACTGAAAAAGAACTGAAGCAGAAAAAATGAGAATATTTCTCAATATCAATTCATTTTTTTTCCATATTCTTGTTTTAACAGAGAGACCTCATCCAGAGAAAAGTTGTCTTTATGTCAATGTGATGCCAGGAATTAACAGCTCAACCTGAAGGTCATATGAGAAAATGTTCCTGCCACTTTTAGAAGTTCTTCTTACATTTCTGATTTTTGCTATGAATTTACTACCGTATCCAAACCGTCTTCATTCTCTAACAAAATTTACTGACAGTAATCACATTGCTGTGTTTTAAAAAAAAGAGAATCCTGTGATCTGCCCTGTAGGCTGCATGCTCTGCTGGTTTATTCTGCACTGTAATCTAATCTAATAACTCAAATATTTGTATTTTAAATTGCAATGATTATTTTATTTCTGCAGCATTAAGATGCTTGAGTTGATTTAATCCAGTTATATCTCTGCAACAGTCACTTGTTACCAAATTTCATAACATGAAATATGAAAATTGCTGTTATTATTCTTACTCACACAGCAGCATTTGTAGATTTTCCGCTTGTCGTGTGCATGCAGTAAAAACAATATTAACACAGTTTGAATATTGATGGACCTATTATTGTTCCTTTTGTGGTGGTGACATGAGAATAAAGCCTCTGGGGCAATTTGAAATGCTAATCTGTATTTTAATGTCTCCTTTATTATTTAATATTATTTACAAATAAAATCCCAGCTCCTTAGGTTTAAACACATTACTAAATATTTTGTTTAGTCCATCATTGTGAATATTAATGAAGCTCAAAAGTTTTTGCAGCAGCTCAAAACACTATAAAGAGACCAAAACATGTAGAGAGGGAAGCTAAGTATTTCAAAATTGTTAGACATCTAATAATAATAAATATGAGAAGTTGGATTTTGCCAGTAATATCCATGACAACTTCGGTCTTTCAGAGCACCAGAGCAACTTGACGTTGGAGATCAGTGCATATCTCCAAGACTCGAAACCAAAATGGAAAACAAAAAAAAAAAATCCTGAAATTTAAAAAATGTACACTGTGGTTTGTTTTATGTCTTTAAATTCCTGGATGAATGTCTTGCAGCTCATTAGCATGACAATGAGGCTTTTTAAACCGAAAATCTGTTGCAGTTCCTCTTAATTTCCACCAGGTGGTAGCAAAGAACATTTAAAAAAAAACTCATGAGTTTTAGTACAGGAAGCTGTAGATCAGTTCTTTTTAGTAATTTTGAACGCTTATAAGCTATTAACTTGAATGAAATGAGATAAGTTTATACATCAGCTTTCCTGTTTTTCCATTTGTGTATTTGTAATGGATGAGGAAGTAAAATATGATAACAACTGTCACATAATGTCATATCCACAGACCGGTGTGCTGCGTGTTGGATGTCTGCTCTCTCCTCTTCCTCCTCTGCAGGGTGTGACGGGCAGGTGCGGCTTCCAGGTGAAATGCATTTCCCACATCAAGGAGCAGTGCTTAGAGGAGTGGATTCCCAGATACAGTCGCCAGATGGTTTACTACTACTCGAGGCACTACTGCGGTTGCTGTGTTATCACAGTTATCACAGACAAGTTATGATCTTTCTTACCTTCGTTCTACTCCTTTGTCATAGGTCCTCAGTGCTCAGCTTCCACACTGATTATCTGGGCCTGTGGATTTCCTCCCTCCTAGTCTGTCTCTCGCTGATTCCATTCAGAACACCTGTGGCTCACCTCCAGTCCTTACCTGCCTGTCCATCTCCTCCGGCCAAGGAACCTAGAAAGCAAGATCGATCACTACTCACCCAGTCCACCAGCAAGCAGCCAACCACCGGAGCTGTGGATACTGCGTGCCCCTCCTCATTCAACTCCCCCACTTCATAAATGAGGACCCAGTCCAGATTTGGTGTTGCCCTCCTGAAGATAAGACCATTCAAACCTTTTTCTGTTGAATAACACGTTTAACCATGCTATCCCTTTTTTTGTAGTAGTTGCTCTCACCAGAGTCATCCAGGATCATGACGCATAAATGAGGCATATGAACTCCCACTAGGCCACATGTTGCTGGGTTATGACATAATTTTTATTAAATTTTTCATGACATTTTGAGATGTTTTCTTGACTATTTTTAGTATTTTTTTTTTTACACACTTTTATAATCTAGAGCAATGTAACATGATCCTCTGCATTAAGTGATTGCAAAGCGGGGCATCATCACGACTTTACACAAGTGAGTCTTTACCTCCATGGCAGAGACTCCGCCGAACCCCTGAGACCGACTCACCGAACCCCTGGGGTTCGATCGAACCCAGGTTAAGAACCACTGGTCTAGTGTTTTTCCGCTGTGGACAAGCAAAAGGTAACTTTAGGTTAATCCTTTATTTAATTGATTCATTTTTGTAGGACCTTAAATGCTGCTGGACAAAAGTGTCCACCAACCATGGCAGAAACACCAAGACTATCGACCAACGAGAATCAATCAACATAATATACAGTTTGTTCAAATAACTTTAACACTTTCGATAGTGACTCGATCAACTCTGTTATCAAAAAAATGAAGGGATTCTCACACTATTCATTATTTGAAACATAATTCTGTTCAAAGGTCCATAAATGTTTTGGCCGTTTGCTGATACTCTGGTAAGTCTTTGCTTATGGACCAGGAAATGAAGAGTCACACACTAGAGTTAGGCTTCATCTATGCAATTTACAGGATACTAGTTATTTTTGCCAATGTGTTTTTCTGATATCTTATCCGCCTCCACCCACCTAAGATCTTATTTTAATGTGACAGGTCAGATCATTCCATCACTTGTTTTTCGACATAAAGAGCAGCAGTTAAAAATAACCGACCAGTTGATTGTCATGCACTTGAAACCAAATGCTATTTTTGCACAAAACAATTCCTACTTTATTTAAATACTACTTTTGAATCTGTTATTGTTGCATTTTATTATTCATAATTTTATTTGAATAGCTACAAAAGCATCTTAACAATTTCCTTTCAAATTTTGTCAGTAGCTTATAAGGTGGTTGTGTTACGTGATTATTTCAATCTGGAGAGACTCAGACGGAGAGAGGGAAGCAGTTAAAAGGGTTTAATGACAAAAATAACATGAAAATAAACACAAGTTCTTTGGCGATCAGGCCCCGGCCGGGGACGTCAAGCTGGACTTCGATAAGCTCGATGAACATTCCTGATGCAGCGAGGGAATGTAAACCCCCCGGGGCCTGTGCTGGTGGCGGCGGTCAGAGGATGATGAGGCCTGAGAGCCGGGAGCTGAAGGTGGAGGCGGGGTGGCGGTGGGTTGATCGGGGCTGGTAAGCGGAGGAGGCTTGGAGTGAAGGTCCTTTTGAACCTGAGCCTGGACGATGATTGGCTGGAGTGAGGCGTGGACCTGCGTTGATAGGTCCGGGTGCGGAGAGGGAGGCACTGATAGCAGGGCCAGGTGCGACAAAAGAGTCTTCCAGCCTGAACTTCAGTCAAGACTCCATTTACTGTAGATTTATTCAAATCCATTTACTTAACTGATCACCAGCCATGTTTGCACTCTTATTTTAACCCGACTTGCCATTAGCGGTTTGTAGCAGAAACAAACTTCACAGTAATGTCAGCGTTAGTAAATTAAGATATTATAATCTTACCCTTAGATGAAAAATACAGTACATTCGGCAACTTACCGCTTCACTGAAGAAAAGTTTGACTGAAGTTTAAAAGCTGTCTAGAAGCCAGAATAGAGAATGGATCCTACGCTGGGCTTATTGTATAAGCGAGACGATCACTCTGACATGTGAGGTTCAGGGAGGAGAAACCACTATGAGTGGAAGAGATCTGAGTCGGTTATATACAAGAAACGCTGGACTTTTAAAGTGCTGAAGAGACTACATGTGTCAGTGTAGAAGCAAAAGTGACCAATATTCTTCAACTGAGATTAGTAACGCCAGCACACCGTCAGTATGAGGCAAGTCATCAATGCTTTGTCTATATATATGTTTGGTAATAAACAAACCTACAAGTTACTTTTCTGGGCACACCACTAATATTACTTTCTGACAGAAATGTGAATATCCAGTCTAAGAACATCCAATCAAAGTTTGGTGTGTAGTGGATGATACTTTTGTCATTCTGTCAACTCTAACAAAAAGGCTAAAGGCCCAAATGAATAGCAATAATACAGATACCAGCAGGGTGTAGAGTTGCACTAACCTGTATCTTTCTCCTCCTCCTCCTCATCTGCTTGGAATTATTTCTGGTAGCTCAGTGGACTTATCATCATCATCATCATAACGCTCCTCCTCTTCTTCCTCTTCCCCCTCTCTCCTTGTCTGCTTCGAATTATTTCTGGTAGCTCAGTGGACTTATCATCATAATCATCATCATCATTGTCATCATAACGCTCCTCCTCTTCTTCCTCTTCCCCCTCTCTCCTCGTCTGATTGGAGATATTTCTAGTACACAGGTGAAAACCCCTTTGATCATAGAAGAAGCTGTTTTATCCTCAAATGGACAAATGAATGTTTCAGAGGAGGGACTGTACTGGAGCAGAGGAGGAAGAGGACAACCAGCTTACTACACAAACTACAGTGATCCCATCAGCATCGGTAAGAATATTGCATTTAATATGAATGAGACCATTTTCAGATTCAAGGTGTTAAAGTTTATAAATACAAAGTTGTTGTTTTGTCACCAGATGAAGCGTCATAACCAACATCAAATAAACATAAATTTTATCTGTGATTGTTGCATTTCATTTTTACTTGAATATATGCAAAAGCATCTACCATTTGTTAACAGAAATTTCCTTTTATTTGGTGTGGTAGTCTATGCATAACATCACACTAAGCTTGTAGTATTATGTGATTATTCACTGTAGATTTTTATCAAAGGTGTTTGCTTTACTGATCACCAGCAATGTTTGCACCGTCTTATTTTTACCTGACTTTCCATCAGTGGGCTGGAAAAGTCCCAGTGGTTTGTAGCAAAAACAAACTTCACAGTGATGTCAGTGTTAGTAAATTAAGATATTATGATCTCATTTTTGGATGAAACATAGATCATGTTTCCTGCTCTTCTCTTTATCTACAGACGCTGCGTTTGCAACGTGTCACTTCACTGAAGAAAATTTCACCAAAGCAGAAAAGCTGCCTGGAAGCCAAGATGGGGAAAACCTTGGATCCTATGCTGGGCTTATTGTGTAAGTAAATCACTTTTTGTGTTCAGATATTGCAAATCAAGGAAAAATATTTGTGAGGAAAAATGTAATGTGAATGAAAGGTGTACACTATAACTCACAATATAACCTTGTATTTTAAATTACACTTAAAGTAAATTTGGCCGAATATGATGTAAATCTGAGAATATTTTGTTTAAAGTCAAAGTGTAGTTCAATCTCATCAGACAGAAAAAAAAAATTATTTAGATGCAATCTTTGATGTTACTTTAATCAAAACAAACAATTCTGTATAATAAGTCCTTCAAAGAAAGAAGGCGTTTAATAAACAAAACAACAAAGTTGGTGCAAAATGTGAGTGTGGGACAAACCTATTGCTATTTTATTTTAGGTTATTTAATGTCTCTAAAGCTAATAAAGTTTCAACCTTTATTTCAGTGCTGAACTCATTTTTCTGCTGTGGACAAGCTCAGGGTAACTTCAGCTTTTAATATTTGTTTTAGAGATGTATTCTCTAAAGAACAACTTCCCTTTCTTTTCAGTACATCACATCATACACTCTGATTTTTTTTTTTTAACATGTGATCTCAATTGTCGTAAACTAGAAAATAAATAAAATAAATTTTGGTTCTTTTGTAGATCCTGTGCTGACTATTGAGCCCAACTGGTCGACTTTTTATGTTGGAGAGTTTGTTACATTTATCTGTGACATGAATGAAGGACACGACTTTGACTGGTCCTACCTGTTGTTAAGGAAGAATTTCTAAAATAGTTTAACTTTGGAAAAAGTTGGCTCTCTCTCTTCCTTAGATCCCAGGTCCTCTCGGCAGGCCACGTGTAGGCACAAGGAAACAACAATGCGTGTTGACGTCACAGAATTACAGAATTTAATCCAATAAGAAACAACTTATGAATTAACAACAAAACTGCAGAACAACAGAAACATACATTGATTACCTGAGACAAAAAGATAAAAGAAAAGGCAAAGACGCGTCTTTGGAGAGAGCTGGTGCAAAAAGGCAAAATAGTAGCAGCTATCTGAATTATTACTCCTGTGCACGAACTTTTATAATGTAGGTGTGTCTTTCCTTTTTAATATATTCAATTAAGGCGTACCTCCGCTTGACCAACTGGAAGCCACCTTGGACACTCAGAAAAACTTAGAACTTCCCCTAATTTACTGCTGTGAACAAAGGCTCTTTTGTTTCACAAACGAAGAGGAGAGCCTCATCCTGAACTCCTGCGGTTTTAAGACCATCTAAATAAAGAATATACTGAGAAAAGGATTTCACAAATATGTGTGAAAGCCGGAGTCTCTCCCGCTATGTCTCCCTACATAAATTCTCAGGAACAAACTTAAATTTTGTAATTAATTTAAGGAAAGTTTATGTTAAACTCAGTTTTGCTCTTCTGCACTCAGCATCCCAAAAGATTGAGTCCTGCCTTAAACCAAAAATAACAGATAAAATCAACAGAACAAAATGAGGTACAATTCCTTTTTTCTAACCTAAAAAACATCCTAAGTATACAGGTTAACACAATCATTTTCCAAAACCCCATTTAGCATAAATCCTGAGCAATTTTCTAATACAGACAAAACATTTTCATTTAATTCTAACAGTCAGAAATAATAGTTATCAAATCCATTCATCATCGTCTAAATTAATTCTAAAACTAAATAATACAAGTTCCATCAGAGAATGCCATCTATAACTAAGAAAAATATCTTGTAAATTAAATGTTAGTGGTTCAAAATCTTCACATAACCCAGATGTTCACAGAAGGATTCTGATCTCCTGTGAACTCGGTAAGTTCCTGTTTCCCAAGGTAATTTAAATGATACTGGCCTCTACTTTCCTGCATATGTTAATCCATGGCCTCCTGTCCTATGTGTTACAACCACAGGGGTCCAGGGAGAAGCTCTACAGATCACCCCATTTTCCTTGGTACTTTTGAATACTTACCCAGCCATAGTTTAATTTTAAATCACCAACAGAAACCTGTTCAAAGTTTAAAGATTTGTTCAAAAAGATCAATCTGTATTAAACACTAAAAATAATCATTTTTCTCAACACTGTTCAATAAGATTAACAGGATTAGCGACCCATTTGATATAAATAGTTATAGATATAGATATAAAAGCATCACATTAGCATATAGTGGTGTATATCAGTGCATTTCTCACAGGTGGTGCTCATATGAAAGAAAGTGCAGTAATACGGTCACGGTTACTGTTTCAGGTAAGCATAAATTATTTTATCATGACTAAGTTAAATATGAAGATTGTGTTTACCTTATTTTAGTTCAAAAACATTAAGAATAGTTTTTTTACATGCAATAATGATCAGACCAGCACTCAGTACTTAAAATAACTGCCTGTGTGACATTATAAAGTAAATGAATTCTGTCGCAAATCACAATAAAACCAAAACAAGAAGATGCTCAAACTGACTTCAACCATAGGATATCTTGTGGAAAGAAATCTAATTATTGTTTTTTAAATAAGCTAATACATGATATCAAACTACAGTCACTGAAATTTCATATTTTTGAGAAAAAATAAATATATCCAACTATTTTATGCAATGACAGCTTTTTACATATTTAGTTTCTGACAGAAAAATGACAATTTTTCAAATCTTTTTTTTTTTTTTTTTTGTGAAATATACTAATAATTGTCTCTGTCAACAACAGACGGCCATATTGGAAGCAGGTTCAACGACCATACCTCTAGGGGGCAGTGTAACACTGAGCTGCTCAGTGGAGCCCTCTGCTGGATGGAAATACAGATGGTTCAGAAAAACCTCAGACACTTTTGTTGAATTCAGCACAAATAATGAAGAAAACAGAGATATCACTGTGAGACAAGGAGGAATCTACAGATGTAATGGAGTGAGAGGAAATCCTGCCTTCACCAGCAATCCAAGTCGTGACGTCACCATTGAGATAACCTGTGAGTTCTTTCTTGAAAACTGTCTGAAACCAAATCTATGAAATCCATTTTTTTTCTCTGATTTTCGGTTTCTGCTCACATTTGATAAACAGTTTCCAACAAGGTTGTTGTGACTCGACGACCAAACTGGCCTCAGATGTTCAGTGGTGAGACGATCACTCTGACATGTGAGGTCCAGGGAGGAGAAACCACTGAGTGGACGTATGAATGGAAGAGAGATGGATTAGTTGTAGACTGGATAAACGGTAAAGACTCGACTTTCATTGTCTCTGAGTCCAGCAGTGGAGACTACATGTGTCAGTGTAGACGCAGAGATGACTGGCTTTCTTCAACAATGTGGAGTGAAGCCTTCAGACTGTCTGTATCACGTAAGTTATGTTTGTCATGCTTTGAGAGTTGGTCTGAAGCAAACGTGAACTGAACCACTGCTTTCTGCTGCTCTACCAGCAGGGGACCTCTAGGAGCACAAACTCTTGCTGAGGACAGAGTTATTGTAATTTTTTTCTGAAGCATGTTTAAAAAAAAAAAACATAAAACCAAACTAATGGAATTTTCCCTACAATATCCATCTGAAATATTCAAAAGATGTTCAGATGATTTAAACTATTTAGGATTAGCATTATAAAGAGGACTCGAAATGTAAAAACATATCTGTATTTTTAGCTGTATTATATTAAAATCTTACACTTCTCAAGTAGAAAATATGACTGATTTAGTCCATCTAAGTGAGTCGTCAGCGCTAATGTTAAGAACGACGCTCTCCACAGTCTGTGAGACTGATGAACCAAATGTGTCTACTCTCCGTCTATACAAACACTCTAACTAACCTATAAAGAGGTGCAGGGACTGTAACTCTGGGAAAATGTAGAAACTGGTTATAGATAAAGACTGGGTGATTGGATAACATAGGGAAACATATCCAAACATTGCTGTTAGGATCTTTTTATGCCAGTGTACATGAAGACTCTTTACATCTTGCAGAGGCTTATTTATAGACCACAAAGTCAAATTTCCCAATGTCTCCATTTACTCTATTGATGCTTCTGTATATAGGAACTTAAAAACTTAAGCATATGATTTAACAACTGATCTTAAAAATGTATTCCAAAAATTTGACAATTTTCTCTTTTTCACCTACAGATAAACCCAGAGCCAAACTGACAAAAGGTCCAACAACCATACCAGTAGGGGGCAGTGTGACACTGAGCTGCTCAGTGGAGCCCTCTGCTGGATGGAAATACAGATGGTTCAGAAAAACCTCAGACACGTCTGAAGTTCAAATCAGAACAAATAATGGAGAAAACAGATATATCACTGTGGCACAAGGAGGAATCTACAGGTGTGAAGGAGTGAGAGGAAATCCTGCCTTCACCAGCAATCCAAGTCGTGACGTCACCATTAAGATAACCTGTGAGTTCTGTCTCCAGTGTTCTTCAAATTCTCCAGTGATTCAAGTGACAAGGTCACTGTCCAGATAAGCTGTATGTTCCAATATTTTATTGAAGCCATAAAATTACTTTTTTAAACAGTTTAGATGCGTTGACTACATAGCGGGGCAGTTGTTAGCTCTATTGCTTTGCAGTAAGAAGGTTGTGGGTACAAATTCCAGTGTGAAATCTTTGTGTGAGAAGTTTACCTGTTCTATTGTGCATTTAGGTAGTCTGGCTTCCTGTCACAGTCCAGTCAGATGATTTTAATAATTACTCAAACTGCCATCTTGTTTTAGTAAGGAGAAGTGGGTGTAGATGAGGGATGGATGTGCCCATTTATATTAATGTTGTTTTTATCTTGTTTCTGTTTGTGTCCCAACTTTACATTTCTCATAAAAAACAGTTTCCAACAAGGTTGTTGTGACACGACGACCAAACTGGCCTGAGATGTTCAGTGGTGAGACGATTACTCTGACATGTGAGGTCCAGGGAGGAGAAACCACTGAGTGGACGTATGAATGGAAGAGACCTGGGTTGGCTACTCACAGGACAAACAGTAAAGATTGGACTTTCATTGTCTCTCAGTCCAGCAGTGGAGACTACATGTGTCAGTGTAAACTCAGAGATGACCGGTATTCTTCAACTCAGAGAAGTAACGCCATCACACTGTCAGTTTCTGGTGAGTCATCAATGCTTTGTCTAAATGATGGAAAGTGATTCCCCTATATATATCGGGTAATAAACAAACCTACAAGTTACTTTTTTGGACACATCATTGATATTGTTTTCTGGCATTTATGTGAATATCCAGTCTCAGAACATTCAATCAAAGTTCGATGTTTAGTGAATGATAACGTTTGTCATTCTTTATTGTGAACTCACTAACAGGGAAGCCAAAGGCCCAATTGGATCGTAATAATGCAGAGTTACCACCAGGAGGCAGAGTGACACTGACCTGTACAGTGAACTCATTATCATCATTCTCCTACACCTCATCCTCCTCGTCTGCTTGGAAATATGTCTGGTACAGAGGTGAAAACTGCTCCGAACTTCTGACCGGAGAAGAAGCTGTGTTCCCCTCAAATGGAGAAATTAATGTCTCAGAGGAAGGACTGCACTGGTGCAGAGGAAAAAGAGGACAACCAGTTTACTACACCATCCTCAGTGATCCCATCAGCATCGGCAAGAATATTGCATTTAATATGAATGAGTCTTTTTTCAGATTCAAGGTGTTAAAAAGTCTATAAATACAAAGTCATTGTTTTCTCACTAGATGAAGCGTCATAACCAGCATCAAATAGGCATAAACTTAAACTCTCAGAGATCAAATCTCTTCACGTCTACTTGCAACAAACTTTTGAAATCTTAATCAACTTCAAATTATCATCAAAGTTTTATGTAAAAATTTCCAGTAAAGCCACCAAACCTATTACTCAGGTTACTCAGAACTGTAAACGTAGTTATTACAGCTCTGTGTTTTACGCTTTAGCTTTTTATTAAAGTTTTCTAAATTTCATAATTATGTCAGTATTCATTAATGGAAAACTAACAATTAGGCTGAGTGATCAACGTTCAGGTTGATCCCAAACTGAAAGGAAACTCAGTATTTTAATATCTTGTTTAATCATTCAAAGCATTTAGAAAGGAGCAAGGTAAAAACTTACTGTACTGGTTTGTTCAAGCTTAAAGAAACACCTTTCTGGAGTAAGGAGAAGGACTTCATAAAATCTGTGATTAAATTGCAATTTATTTCTTGTTAGTGCTTCCAGTAACTGTGAGCTCTCAACTTCCTGTGATGTTGATCATTGGAATAATTATTGGAATCGCTCTCATTATCCTCCTGATCTTGTGGTGGCGCTACAGACGGTCCAAACGTGAGATATTTTTCTTCTGATACCAGAACATATTGGTTCTTAACTTTACTGTATAATCAAGCATGTAAAATATTTTAGTTTTTAAATACATCCATAAATTTAACAATAATATTAATGATGCAAATCCATTATTTTTCCCCCCCCTCTAGACTCATGCTGCATCAGGTCAGTATGTTATATCTGGCTTGTCATCTTAAACATGAACTCTTAATCCTTTCTTTCATTATTAATTCCACTTGGGTATTTTTAGTTTTTTCCAGTCTGAAAGCAGTGGTCAGACGCCGGCCACTGATCATGGAGTGAACCGGATTGGACATGCTTACATGACTCTTCTACATGGTTAGTCAAATAAAAAAAATACTTTTTTTTTACTTAACTATTCATAATTAATCTATTGCCGTTTCTTTGTGGTGATACAGCTTCATAACAAAGGGAAATATCACAATAGAGCTCATTCTGTCTGACAACAAAAGGGTTAAACACCTGAATTGTGTTTGTGCTAAACATCATCTTTATATCAGAACTGATATCCACCATGACTATGTTTCTGCTTCTTAATTTAGTAAAATACAGCTATGCCAGTACCATGAGTTAGTTTCAAGAAAACATAGCGGTTACAAACTCACAAATATCCTCTTTAGAAGCAGCCAATAAAAATAATATAAATGAGAATAAAATAAGATCTTGAAATTTTATATAACTGCACAAATCAGAAATAAAAATTCTAACTTTTTTTTTCTACTTTTATTTATGCATCATAGTCACCACTTCTATTTATCACACTCTCCATCCCCGTGGAGCCGCTGGACATGGTGATGTATATATTTTACTACAGAGTTGGAACAACCAAGTTATTAAAGGAGACTAATGTAAAATCCTGAAATATTTTCATTGCAGATGAATCACAAGCTGTGAAATGCACAAAGAGAGAAGATAAATAATTGAAAAAGAATTAAAGAAGAACTGAAAATATTCCTGAACATCGATTCAGTTTTTCTTCCATATTCCTGTTGTAATTTTAACAGAGACCTCGTCAATCAGCAGGCGCTTCTGTTTGAGTCAGTGTGAGACCAGGAAATAACAGCATCCCCAGTTTTTATAGAATGTTTCGTTTCAGATAAATTAAAGCACACATACCAGTAGTTTTAAATGGAACCTGTTTTCAGTACATTTCATTATATAAGTTGCATTTCTCAGTTTGTAAACTGCATGCTCTCTGTCTACATATAAATATAAGCCTCTACGTTCTGATCAGACTCTGATCAGCTTTTCCTGATGTCCGAACCATCTCTGCAGATCTCCGCTGCCTTGTAGGCTGCATGCTGCGCTGGTTTATTCTGCACTGTAATCAAATGTAATAACTCAAATATTTGTATTTTATGTTGCTGCTTTAAGATTCTTGAGTTGATTTAATCTAGTCATATCTCTCCAACATGCATGTGTTAAAGATCTGAAATATAAAAAATGCTATCATGATTCTTACTCACAGCAGCATTTGTAGCTTTCCTGCTTTTCCTATTATTGCAATAAATACAATATTTACAGTTTGAATGTTGGTGGTGCTTTTGTTGTTCCTTTTGTGGTAATTATATAATAAAGCCTCTGGAGCATTTTACTTTGAGGCCTTAAGTTTAAACACATTATTATATATTTTGTTTAGTATGTCATCATAAATATTAATAAAATGTAAAACGTTTTGCAGCAGCTCAAAATGCTAAAAAAAATATATATATACCAAAACATGAAGAAAGGGAAGCTAAATGCTCCCTAGATTGTTGGAGATGCAACACAGTATCAGTGATTGAGTCTTTTTCAGTACAAAGAGATTTGAGTCAAACTATAACCCAAAGATTGTTGGAGATCCCACAATTTAACATCTCGAAGACTCAGAAAGAAATAGTTTAAAAATAAAAACTGAAATTTAAAAATGAATTAAATAGAGGTTTGTTTTACTTGATTAAATTCCTGGATGAATCCCTTGCAGCTCAGTAACATGAGGCTTTTAAACAGTAAATCTGTTGCAGTTCCTTTTAACTTCCACCAGGTGGTAGCAAAGAACATTTTAAATATTAAACTCATGAGTTTTAGTACAGGAAGCTGTTGATAATTTCTATTAGTAATTTTTAACACATATAAACTACAAACTTTAAAAAAAAAACAATCAGGTAATTTTATACATCAGCACCTGTCTTTCCATTTATCACAAGGAAGCAAAACTTAATAAAAAAAAAACTAAGGTATATGAACTACCACTGTGAAGGCCACATGTTGCTGGGTTATGACAAAGGTTTTACTAGATTTGACCATTTCTCATGACATTTGGAGATGTTTTATTGTCTTTTTATACTTTTATATCACAAGGGAAGTGAGCCTTTATTTAGAATCATGTTATGAACAAACTTTTCTGCTGTGGACAAGCTAAAGGAAACACCAGGACTACGGACTAATGAGAATCAATCGTCATGCTATAAAGTTTTCTCTAATAAATTGTAGCACTTCCCACGATGACTCAATCACTTTTTAAGGAAATAATAAGGGATTCTCACACCATTCATTATTTGAAACATGATTGTTTTTGAACGTGCTGATAATGTGGTAAGTACTGGACTAAGAAATGAAGAGCAACATGCTAGAGCTAGGCTTCATCTGTGGAAAACTGAGTCCATCGATACTATTTTTATGCCATAGAGCCACACAGAAAACAACCTCGTCAGCTACGTAAAATTGGAGGTACAAAAATGAACAGATGCATCATGGGTAATGTAGTGCTAAACAAATGGAAGTACTTTTAACACCTACATTATTTACATATTACAGAAACAATGTTATTTTTGCCTCTCTCTCAAAACTTGACATTACTGAATCAAAAATGTAGAAATAATGCTTTTCAAACTAACATTTCTTGCTGCTTTTTAGATCTTTTTACATTTAGAACTACGTCACATCCTTCACAGTTTTCTGATCTCTTATCTGCTTCCACCCACCTAAGATTTTATTTTAACGTGTTAGGTGAGATCATTCTGTCACTTGTTTTAAGACATAAAGAGGAACAGTTAAAAATAACCGACCACTTGGTTGTGACGCACTCAAAACCATTTGCTGTTTGCGCACAAAACAACTCTTTCTTTACTTAAACACTACTTTTGAATCTGTTATTGTTGCATTTCATTTTTCATAATTTCCACTTGAATAACAAAAACATCAAACATTTGAAAACAGGAATTTCCTTTCAAATGCCGTCTTAGTTTGTGCACGTCACACTGAGCTTGTTGTAGACTTGACTTATTTTAGCCTGACTTCTCACCAGTTAACAGGAAAAGTCTTAGCGGTTTGTAGCAGAAACAAAGTTCCCAGTGATCTCAGTGTTAGTAAATGAAGACATTATGATCTCAGTCTGAGATGAATCATAGACTGCTTCCTGCTCTTCACTTTATCTACAGACGCTGCGTTTGCATCGTGTCACTTCACTGAAGAAAAGTTTGACTGAAGCAGAAAAGCTGCCTGGAAGCCAAGATGGAGAAAACCTTGGCTCATTTGCTGGGCTTATTGTGTAAGTAAATCACTTTCTGTGTTTCACTAGTGCAAGTCAAGGAAAATAATGTTTTAGTTAAAAAATTAGCTTAAAAATGTCTCTTGCGCTTGTTTCCTGCTGCCATTGTTTTCTTCATTCTGTAAGTATTTGATCACCTGACCATTATAAATAATCTAATAAATTAGGAACATTCACTGAATGTTCCTAACACTGGCAATGATATAAAAATATTGAAATATAAAGTATAATGACAACTGTAATGTGAACCAAAAGGTGTGGCCTATAACTCACAAACCAACCTTTTATTTGGTTGAATATGATGTAAATCTGAGAATATTTAGTTGTCAGTGTCAAGTTTCAAAAGTGCAACTTAAACTCAGACAGAAAAACATATTTTTGATAACGATCGCTCTACCCTTAATGTTATTTTAATCAAAACAAAAACATCCTGAATAATATGTAATAATATTTAAAAAAATAATGAATTTGTTAAACTGAACAGCAAAGTCAGTGCTAAATGTGAGTGTGGGATAAAATTATGCTGTCTAGTTTTATGTTATTCAATGTTCATAATGCTAACAAGGTTTCAACCATCATTTCAGTGCTGAACTCATTTGTCTGCTGTGGACAAGCTCATGGTAACGTCAGCTTTTAATATTTCTTTTAAAGGTTTATTCTGTCAACAACAGCCTCCCTACAGGCGGGGATGTGGAGGGAAATGAGAAGGAGTTTTTTTTTTTTTTTACTTTTTTTTTTTTTTTGTGCAACAGGGGCCCTTTTTTTGTCCCCCAAAAATTTTAAAAAAAAAAATTTA
>NW_015115331.1:69412-82037 GCF_001443285.1 Poecilia latipinna
GCGGGGGGTGGGGGGGAAAAAAAGAGGATTTTTTTTTTTTTTTTTTTTTTTTTCTTTTTTTTTTTATTGTGCATCAGGAGACCTGATTGTGTCCCTCAACAATATTAAAAATAACAATTTAGCAAACATAAATAAGTCTGGCTGCTCTTGGTCTAATAATGACTCTGAAAGGATTCTCAGTGCCTCTGCCTCCATGTTGTTAAGACACCCAGAAGTGTTTAAATATAGATTTAGTAAAATCTGTAAAAGGAGCCTAGATTAATTGGCTGAGTTTAAAATCAATCGTTGATTACTGGTTATTATTTGCTCTGATGCATTTGTGAACAAACCAGCCCGAACACAAAGATTACACCATATTGTAACCATGGTAACACAACAGTCCAACTAAGGTTATTTTTTGCACTTTTACAAATTAAACCTCCTCATTAAATCCTAAATGTACATTTTTATCTCTGCTGAATGCATTAAATAGAATTTAATAGCATTATCATTCTCAATAAAGTAATCCTACAGGTTTAGCTCTAAGGTCTGTGCTACAATTCAACCATTTATAGTGGCCCTGGATGTCTGGAGGGGCCCCTGAATGTCTGGAGGGCCCTACCAGCAGCTACTGAGTTTTCTTTATCTTGATATCTCAGTCAAGAGATATCAAGACATAAAACATTTATGTTTTATGTTTGATAAAACTGTTTATCAAATGTGAGCAGAAACAGAAAATCAGAGAAAGAAAATGGATTTCATAGATTTGGTTTCAGACAGTTTTCAAGAAAGAACTCACAGGTTATCTTAATGGTGACGTCACGACTTGCATTGCTCATGAAGGCAGGGTTAAAATATCGTAGTTAACTCCCCTGAGCTTTTCTGATCTTTAAAGCAGTTTGCAGCCAAGTTGTTATAGAGTTTAAATGGTCAGATATTATAAGGTTTATTTAGTGAAATAACAGCAAATTTGCTTATTTCATAACATATTTAATAACCAACGACCTTCTCTCCTCTGGTCTAATTAACAGTCTCAGATCAACACAGAAACTCCTCAACAGCAACATTATACTCAACAGGTAAAACAAAGATTACATTTGCTTTGCTTTGCCCCCACATGATAACAATGATGCGGTGTGATCCAATTAAATATTGGGTTTTTAATTAATATTTAATGTTGATTAATATTTACTGTTGCTATGTTGTTGTACGGAGTTTTAAGATCTTGTTCATCTGAGCCCCCGTCCCTCCAAAGGTCTCTGCACGGCCCTGCTCGGCTTCATTCCTGTATTTCACATCATACTGTGTTTTTATTCTTTTTCTTTTATTGTGTTTTATCAGTTATCGTTAACCTAGAAAATAAATGAACTAAATGTTGGTTCTGTTGTAGATGCTGTGCTGACTACTGAGCCCAACTGGTCGACGTTTTATTCTGGAGAGTTTGTTACCTTTAGATGCGACATGAATGAAGGAGAAAACTCTGACTGGGAATACAAGCTGAACAAGAATAATGAATCATATCTGTCCATCAAGAAAGATAAAAACAGCATGTTAGCACTTAATCATAGTGGTGAATATCAGTGCTGTGGTCACAGGAGGAACTCAGCTCAAACAAAGTGCAGTAATACTGTTACTGTTTCAGGTAAGCATAAAATATTTTAAATCACATTTTAACCCTAACCAATGGAGGATAACCCTGAAAAAATAGTGTATCTATATTTTTTCTTTACTTTATTTCAAATATATTATTTATGTATTTTTTTTATTCACAGAGATTAACATATCATCTCACCAGTGTTACTGCCTGTGTGATTTTTTTTTATCCAAAATGAAGTCAGCTACAAATCACAAATCACAACAAAACCAAAAGACATTTTTTTTAATTTGTGAACAAAAAAAAAAACATATATTTTTATTGGCTCATTAACTTAATGATGCCAAATAACATTTTTCGAGATTTCACTATATTTTATGAGTAAATACACATATCCAGTCATATTATGCTGTGCAAGTATATTTACTTTCTGGCAGAAACATGACAACATGATTTCAAGTCTTTTGTTGTAAGATGGGCCTATTTTGTTTCCATCAACAGCAGACAGACCCACGGCCACACTGACTGCAGGTCCAACAACCATACCAGTAGGGGGCAGTGTGACACTGAGCTGCTCAGTGGAGCCCTCTGCTGGATGGAAATTCAGATGGTTCAGACGGACCATAAAATCACCTGAAGCTGAAATCACAACAAATAATACAGAAAACAGAAATATCACTGTGACACAAGGAGGAATCTACAGGTGTGAAGGAGTGAGAGGAAACCCTGCCTTCATGAGCAATGCAAGTCGTGACGTCACCATTAAGATAACCTGTGAGTTCTTTCTTGAAAACTGTCTGAAACCAAATCTATGAAATCCATTTTTTTCTCTGATTTTCGGTTTCTGTTCACATTTGATAAACAGTTTCCAACAAGGTTGTTGTGACTCGACGACCAAACAGTTCTCATGTCTTCAGTGGTGAGACGATCACTCTGACATGTGAGGTCCAGGGAGGAGAAACCACTGAGTGGAAGTGTGACTGGAACAGAGATGGATCACTTGTAAACAGGACAAATAGTAAAGACTGGATGTTCAATATTTCTGAGTCCAGCAGTGGAAACTACATGTGTCGGTGCAGACGCAGAGACGACTGGTTTTCTTCAACACAGTGGAGTGAAGCCTTCACTCTGTCTGTATCAGGTGAGTCATGTTTTGTTCTTAGAGTTGGTCTGCAGCAAACTGAACTGAACCACTGCTTTCTGCTACTCTACCAGCAGGGGGCGTCCAGGAGCACTTAAACTTTTGCTGAAGATATAAAGATAGGACTTTCTTACAGTATAGTCTCTAGACATTTAGATAAAGATGTTATAAATAACAGAAATTAAACTTTATTGATGAAGCACATTTAAAAGAAATATAAAACCATAAGTAGGTGTAATTTTTCCTAAAATATCCACCTAGAGTGTTCAAATTAAATTCATGCATCTAATATTATCAGATAAGGAAGACGATTCCAGACATAATATCTGTAAATTTGATCTTAAAATAAAACATGTTTTAATAGGAATATGTGGCTGATTTAGTCCATCTAAATAAGCCGTCAGTTGCAATACAGAGAGTAAGAATGTCCACAGACTGAAACTGATAAGCTGTGTGTCGGCTCTCCATCCACACACACACTATCTACTTTATGAAACTTCTTGTGAACATACTCTGTGTTTTCCTCCATATCTATTTGCTTTTTTCATGCTCGTACACACACACACACACACACACACACACACACACACACTGCACAGACGCTCAAAGTTAAGGTCAAAGGAAGTGACACGCTAGGCTCTGTTTAGGGCGTAGCTGATAGAGGCCCACAAAAGGAATCAGAAGCTGTTGCTAGGGGCCATTTTGCTGTTTTAGCCTATAAGGTTGGCATAACAATGGACCAGCACTGCATTTAGTCTCAATAAATGGAATTAATGAATTACCAAATTAAAAACATATTTGCTCTGATCATTTGAACATTTCTCTATTTTATCCAAATGTTCATGTAATTTTAGATATAACCCAGTATTTATGATCTATTTTGTTGCACAAGAGTTTGAAACCAGTCCTTAACTTATTTCTCATCTGACTTCATTGTCATCTTGTTTTAGAGCCGCTCATTACTGATCTGCAGCCATTGGTGCTTGAACTTTTTTCCTGATTGGATCATTGTTTCATATTGGTATAGGTGAAGCATATTTTAGTTATGTTATGTAGCACATGTTTGACCCAGGCATGTTTGTATGGTTTGTGTTTAACAAGCTGTGTGTTGCTGTGAAATTACATTTACAGGTTGGTTTGTTTGTAATTCTGCTAGTTTGATCTGTTGATGAAATAATCTGGTTGAACCCGAGTTTGAATTATAGGGCAGGTTTGGAATTTCACCTGCAATAACCAAAGTTTCCACAGTTTCTCATTTATTGCAAACATGATAGACAATCAGGTCCATTCTTTATGTTTCAATTTGGAGAACTGGTGAGTTCAGCCGTCAGGTCATTATTTGCATCACAACAGATGAATTTGTTTGTCTCAGGAAATGTTTACTGTAATCTTTTAAACAAATACAAATCTTAAAAAAGCTCTTGGATGATTTGAGAGAAACATTGATCAAATTCACTCACTAAAGTTTCAGAAAAGTTTCTGCATCTTCAAGAAGTGATTTTACTCACTTTAATTTCCTAACTATATATTTTGTCGTATAGATCCCAATAAACCCAGTTTGGTTCTTCAACCCAACTGGTCTCAGATCTACAGAGGAGAGAAAGTCACTCTGAGATGTGAGATCCAGGGAGGAACTCAGTGGACGTATGAATGGAGAACAACCAATAGAAACTCTCCATCATCCAGTGAATACAGGATCAACTCAGCTACTGATGCTGACAGTGGAGAATACAGCTGTAGAGGAAAAAGAGAAGGGTTTTCCTTGACACCATGGAGTAATGTTGTTAAAATAATTGTGTGTAAGTTGATTCTTTACAAATAACATGGAAGTGATTATTTATATTTCAGTTGTTTCACTTGAAAAAATATTTCTTAGAACAATTTTAAAACTGTCTTCTTTGCCACTTAAAAATATTTTTAATTAAAATTTGAAACAAAGTAACAAAACAGCAACTTTCACTGTAACTGACAAACAGAAAATTTAATCCACTTTTGTCCAAAAATGGATTCAATTTACTTCAATGTACCTGTAAATTTAATTTTATAGTGTATTGATAGTTGATATTTGTTTTATGCTCTATCAGATATTACGTATCACTGTAATATCTGATAGAGCATATAAGAGCTCTAAACCAACATTTAATTTATTTTTATTTTTATTAAATGATTCAGATGTTAGGTTATCATTGTTAATGAGTTTTATTCATATGAAAGCAGCCAGAGACCAAAGAAAATCTCTGAAGAGCTTCAGAAAATCCAGGGAAACCTTGATCAAAATAAAAAAAAGTTGAACAGCTTATATCAATAAGTGTAACTAGGGAGCAGATATTAAACTCAAAATGTAAGAATACAACATGAAATTAGACTTTGTTTAAAATAATAATTAAAAAAACAAGAAAAATACAGTATCTAAAATAATTTTTCAACCAGAAAGAACCACAACTGTTATGTTTTTGTACTTTGATATAAATATATGAAGGAGAATATTACCCATTAAAAAGAATGAAAATGAAAAGATGAGAGATGATCAGGTCAAATGTTTGACCCAGTTTCTAATCTCTCTCCAGCACCCAAACCTCAGCCTGTCCTCTCTGTGTCTCCATCATGGCTGAATCCTGGAGCCTCAGTGACTCTGAGCTGTGAGTTTAAACATCAGGATGCAGGATGGAGGTTCTACTGGTATAAAGCTGTTCCTGATCCATCCAAATGGTACCGGTTACCATTCTACAGATTTGAGCTGCTGGCTAACAACCCAAACAGAGCTGAACAGAACTCCTACACCATTAATGGACCGACTCTCACAGCAGGATTTGTGTGCAGAGCAGGAAGAGGAGAACCAGAGCTTTACACTGATTACAGTAAACCAATGTTTGTCTGGTCTGCAGGTCAGTTTATTTCTTTCTTTCACGTCAATAAAAGTAGCTTGAGGTTTTTAAGCTGATCCAATACGTCTTCTTTTCAAAAATAAAATGTTGGAAATTAACTTGTGTTTACTTATGGCAAGATATTAGAAATAAAAACGTATAGTGATGGATCAATCATATTATTGGATAATAAGCATGAGTCACCCTTGATTCTTTTCATTAGTAACTTGAAAGAAATATGTGATAAAAATATGCAGATTTTTTTTTTTTACAAATCCACACAATAAATGTTAAATAAGTCAGTAGGCAGTAAGATGGTTGAAGATAAAATCAACCAATCACTGAATTAAAACATTGATCAGGAAAAGCTATTAAACATTCACCATTAAAATCTGATGTGAGCTTGTAAAAAAAAAGAGAGAGAGAGAATTAATTCCTCGTTGGTAGTTTACTTCATTTGAGAAGAACTGAAATATTTGGAAAGTTTTAATTCCTCTGTCGCTACCAGCCCCCAAAATGGCGCCAGCAGCACTTCTGCTGACAACATCAATCTAAGCATACAGCAGCCAATATAGGCATATTGCATATCCATGTAACGGGCAAAAACATCTAAATGATAGCAACAATATTTTCTACCTCCTCAACACCCAGCTTCAGAAATAAAGCATAACTAAAGGCTAATTAGACGCTAACGACTCACACCTGGTAAACACCAGCAAGGACAGCGCAAAACGGTCCTGCCCACACAAACTACCAGTCAGATCAAACCCAAGCTCTGCTCTTTCCAACAACTGAAAAGAAGATAAAGAAGACAAAAAACCTAGCTAAATTCACGAAGCTAAAAACATAAATGTAGTCCTACCTTTGCTGTGTCTTCGTCATAATCTATGTTAGAGTAAATATTTCCACTCAGGTCTTGTAACGCATTGTCCTTGTGTCACACTGATGTCATTCCTCGCCATTTTAAACTTCTCTGTCTCCATGGATACCGCCTATAAACTCAAAGGACTTCCTTCACGTTAGCACGCAGTTGGAGCTTTCCTTCGTTTACGTAAACATTTTTCGCTAGTTGTGATAGGTTAATGATGTTGCCATGGTATTTTGTAATCACCCAAATCAACCAATGGGCTGCAGAAAATCTGCCCTGTTAGTTTGATTTTCCGACTCAGTGCTCAACGCTTTTATAACCAGAGCGCCCATGACTGTACTTTTTAGTAGCACTTCACTCTAATATTGTTTCAAAAACCATTGTTATTAATTGCAAATAATATTTATAGGAAGATATAAGTTGGGGAAAAATAAATAAATTAAAAAAGATAGAGAAATTTGTTACTGCACACATGGTGCCAAAATGTCCAAAAATGGCACATTTGGAATAATTGCCTGAAATTTTAACAAATAATACCTTTCCAAAATTGTTTTGGAATTAAATTTGGTACAGTAAGTGGTCAGAACCTGTACTGCAGACTGCTAGAGCTTCTGGGTTACACAATATATTCCATTAGAATTTATGATTTTTGTTTTTAATTTTTTGACTGTGTGCCATATGTATTTGCTCTTACTCAGTAATACAAATGTTGATTTCTAGAGTATACCTGTATTCTGTTATCTGAATCAATCAAATACACCTTGTAGTTCCTGAGATATATGGAATTCATTTTGGGGGTGTCATTTTTGAGAACTCTAAAAAAGTCTGCAAAAAGAAGAAGAAATGAAAGTCTCATCAACTTGTTGAAATGTTGCTGTAATCTTTATTGCTATAGAAACAAAGCAAATGTTTCTATAGTAATAAATGTTTCATTTGTAATGAAACATTTCAAAGATGTTTCTGCTCTCAGATGAAATCCTGTCTTGTTTCCAGATCCTCGTCCAGCAGCTTCTCTCTCAGTGAATCCTGACAGAGTTCAACACTTCAAATCTCAGCCTGTGTCTCTGAACTGTGAGGGAAACTCTGCTGAGTGGAGAGTGATGAGGTTTACGGAAAAAAGAGAATCGTCATACTGCTCCATCTGGGGGAAAATGACTGGATCTACATGCACCATTAAATCGTTCTATGATAACAGTGGAGTGTTCTGGTGTGAGTCAAAATCTGGAGAGTTTAGTAATGCTGTCAACATCACTGTACACGGTAAGATATGGTTTATATTCTTCTTTCTTTAAACATCATAAATATATATAATATTGTAAATATCATAGCATAGAGTTTATGGAAGTTTTTTGACATTTTCTGCTGTGTTGTACATATTGAGGTTAAATCACACAATAATTCATTGTGTAGATTTGTTTTGTGCCATTTTTCTTCAATCATGGTATCAGGTTGTTTTTTCATTATTTTTTTTGGTCACTATTTAAAAACCATTCAGATTAAAATGTAAAATTGATCATCAATGATGTAAATTGTTTCCAATGGATTGCTCTGCTGCTCATACAATACTAAAATCAACTCATCAGATTATGTCATTTTAACCCTTGTGCGTGCGAGGACTGAGGCAAATGATACAAGTTTTACGTCTATGGGGTCGGTTGGACCCCATTTGTAAACACAAGGGTTAAAGAGTGTAATACTTTTTACAATGGTTACAAGTAACAGTAATAACCACTTATTGTTTGACAATACTTTATTAGTGTGTGGTTCTGACCAGTGGAAGCAGACATAAATATTCCATCCTCTGGCAGTGTTTATTCTCAACCAAAAATAGTTAAAAAAAAAAAAAAGATTTAAGACAATTTTTGTCAGTTGTATTAAATTGGATAAGCAGGTGAGCTATAGGGAAATCAAGCTTTTTTCATCTGTGCCTTCTATCCATCCATCCATTTTCTGTACACCCTTGTCCCTAGTGGGGTGGGGAGGCTGGATGTCGATCTGTAGCGAACGTTTCGGGCGAGAGGCGGGGTACTGCGCCTTCTATCAAAGGTCAAATCTAGCTTGTCTCCTACTGACTTTGAGAAACTTTTCCATGTCTTCATCACTACTGTTCCAACTCATTATATAAAAATATGGACCAATCTTCTTTACAGCGTCGCTTAACTGGAACCCGGAAACTAGAGCACATAACACCAGTATTGGCTTCTCTGCATTGGCTGCCAGTTTCTTATTGGATTGATTTTAAAATTCTTTTATTGGTTTTTAAAGCGCAACATGGCCTAGCCCCCAGCTTATCTTCAAGAAACATCTTCATAACCATTCTGTCTCTATACATTTTGGTCAAATAATAAATTATTGACAGAAGTATTTCTGTCAATAATCTCTAGAACCAGACTGAAAAGCAAAGAAGACTGGGCTGTTGCTGTCACTGCTCCTAATCTGTGGAACAACTTGCCTTTTTAATGTTAGATCTTAAAACTCATTTTTTGTTTATTAGCTTTTCCTTAAGGCCTGGCATTGTAATTTATTTGCCCTGACTGGTTTAATTTGTGTTTTATTCCTATGTGTTTTACGCATATTTCTGTTTTATGAATACTGTACAGCACTGTGCAGTTAGTGCTTTATAAATAAAATTGATGTTGACATTGACAAAAACAAGATAAGCATCTCTCAACAGAACAGAGTGCAATGTTCAAGTAGCATACACTTTCATGATTTTCATGATAATTTGATTTTAATCTACAACCTAATTAATAATTATTACAAGTGGGAAATTTCACATTTATGCCCGTCTTTTATCTTTGGAGAGGAGCTCAGGTCGTCATCACCCTGTTAGCTCACTCTTCAGATTCTCTCTCATATTCAAATTAAGTCTGGCCATAAAACATTTCTTCCAATAAATTAATTTTAAAACTATACTACCAGTTTATTTTATCTGATCACACAGACCTTGCTGTCTACAAAAAATGACATTACACTTGAAATTATTGACACAGCTTAAAGAAGTTCTTGAACTGAATTTTCTCTGATTGTTTTACAGATGATAATTATGATGAACCTCTCCTGGTGAGCCCTGTTCATCCTGTGACTGAAGGAGATCCTGTTACTCTGAGATGCAGAGAAAAAGATCAGCTTCTCTCCAATGTGTTTTTCTATCATAATGATAAACTCATCCATAATGACAGCAGAAGGGAGCTGAATATCTCTGCAGTGTCAAAGTCAGATGAAGGTTTCTACAAATGTCAACATTCAGGAAAAGATTCACCAAGGAGCTGGATGTCTGTTAGAGGTGAGGAGGAAAATATTTGGTTCATTTTATTCATTAAAACTATTGAAATGTTAGAGAGAAACAAGATGAACACTGAGGATGTTTGTCAGTGTTTTAGCATAAAGTCACTTTTTCTTCAAACAGGAAATGTCACACAATCTATTTCTTCCTTGTTAATGTTTCTTGTTTTCAGTAAACCAGTTACTGAAAACCAGCTCCAGCTCTTTATTTGCTGTGTTATTGATAATTGGAACATCGGTTGGAATGGTTCTCATTTTCCTCCTGCTGTTGTTCTTTTGCTGCAGACGGAACAACGGTGAGACAT
Organism: Poecilia latipinna; assembly: GCF_001443285.1. Classification (NCBI taxonomy): domain Eukaryota; kingdom Metazoa; phylum Chordata; class Actinopteri; order Cyprinodontiformes; family Poeciliidae; genus Poecilia; species Poecilia latipinna. The sequence continues at coordinate 79,449 of NW_015115331.1, forward strand.
TTTTTTCTTTTCATATTTGATTTGATTGTTCATTTAAAAAAAAATTTATTGTAGATGTACTCTGATGTTATAGCACAAAATCCAGGCTTAAGATAAATAATGCAAAAGCATTTTTCTTTCTCATTTTTATTATGCTTCGTTAAATTTGTCTTTCTTTTTCTTCCTATCAGAAATTACTGGCAGTTCTACTGCTATATGTGTAATATGTTAGAAGTCAGAATGTCTCCTCTATGCAACGTAATAAAAATAAAACTTTAATTTAAATGAGATCTAAACAAGTGACTGAAAAAACGAAAAGAAAGTCAAATTTTATTTTCTAATATTGTAATTATTTCACATTTAAATTTTATAAAGCTTTTGACTCTTTTCTTTTCTGTCGGTTCATCGTTCGTCTCTATGACTCAGTGAATTCAGTCAATATTCCTACAACTGCAGGAAATGGAAGGACTTAAAATGTTATTGCTGTGCTGTTTAATTATAGAGAATCACTAACTAATCGAAAACCTGATATGTTTCAGTAGCAGATGGACCCAGTGATGCTACATACTCCCAGATTGAACTGAGAGACTTCTTGAAAAACTGTGAGTTCTTTGTAGTGAAATATGTCTTCATGTCTTTACGCTGCAGCTGATTTCAGGTCAGATTATCATCTGTCCTGACCAACTGCATCCTAACACTGGACAACAGCAGAAACTGATAAATCAGACATCACTGTATCTTTACTCTGTTTTCTGTTTCAGACTTTACTCCAACGTATGCTAACATAAACTAACAGAAAAAGGATAAAGGTAAAGATATAGTCTCCGTCTATCACTCTTTTTGCTAATATGTCTTATGTTTGACACACAGTGTATATAAGAATTAATAATCAACCTCTTCATTTACAGGAATGCAAAGTCCTGCAGCAACAGATGCAGATGCAGTTTATTCTGAAATCAGAACAGGAGCAGCTTTGGGTAACAACTACAACATGTAGCTTCACATTATTAGTTTATTATGGGATTTATTACATGAGGTAATCTGACAACAACTTTCTTAAATCATTTATTTTCTTACATATTTCATGTGTTTTTAAAAGTCTATACAGAACTGTGTCAGACAACCGTTTTCTGAAAAATACTTTTAGTAATGCTGGAAAAAAAAAAAGAACAAACTCCAGAAATATAGTCGAGTGTACAGGGGCTATGATGAAGTTTGAATACATTAAATATTTTTGTATATTTTTAATGGTTTATTTTACAAATACATACTATGTTTTACAGTTTTACAATATCTCCCACTCATAGTATTTTTTTTACAATATAATTGATATATTTTTGTTTTAGTGATTTAATTTGTTTTTATGTTGCATTTCTAAAATATTCAGTTACTGTATGTCAGCATACAAAGTGCTGAATGCAATGCCTTCCATATACTTGATTGCTTTTGCAAAGCTTTTTGTTTCGACTGGGTCAGTCCAGCTGTCGGCTTGTAGCTCCCACACCATGCTGTAGTCTAGACAATGCAGGCGAATAATCCACAGCTTTTTATCTAATAATTAAAAGCTGCCAGAAATGCTGATTTTTTTCCACAATGTACAGAGTTTTGCTCACTGAATGTGTTCATTTCTGACTGGTCTACATTATTTTATGCCTCTTTTTACATCAATTTCTTACATGTTGGATTCATGTTGATGTGTGTTTAAAGACATAATGTTGAATAAAAAAAAAAACAAACAAAAATATTTAATGTCTTCTAGTTAATCAGAAATGTCGTAAGTAGAGGTCGCGACCCACCACGGTGAACACTTTTTTCTACACTGTCACCTCTAATAGAGCATAATCATCATAGTGAAGGAGCCTGACATGAATGCAATAATTTTATCTATTTATTTATTAGAAAATTTGAAAGTTATGTTTTATTTTTCGTCTTTTAACAGTTACATACTGCTTTTTGATGGACTATCACAGAAAATCCCAATGAGATACACCTTTTACTAATAACAGTCTTTATTAGGATTCTGGTGGATTTTATTTTTTCAAGAGTGTGTCATCCTTGTCTAAGAGGATCTTTAAGACAGCTGTAGAAATCATTGTTTATAAAGACAAAAAAATAAATTATTGCTCTTGGGGCCCCCTGGTGGTCGCTTTAGGTTACGCTTCACCGGTAATATGAGCTGCTAAGTGAACAAAATATGTATTTGCGCAAGTGTACCAATGAAACAATATGCTTTTAAAGAAATTTTGTGTATATTTTAAAATATATGCTCAAAGTAGAATGTTTTTAAATTCACTTAATGCTTACTTGAATAGTAAACTACTAAATATAGTGAAATTTTGGTATGTTTTAAATTACATCCAAATTAGGCTTAATAAAGTATGTCTTTTCAGGTCCCTTAATAAAATTGTACTATTTTTGTTAAAATGGCAAATGGTCTCGGTCTTGTCTCGGTCTCGGGCACTCAGGACTCAGCATTTTATTTCAAGACCAGTCGAGACCGCAACTGTGAAAATATCACTAAACATACAGCATACTGTCCAGTTTAGTTAACATCTTTGTTTTCGGTGGATGCAAAACGCACCGATTAAAATCTAAGCAATAACGTGTTTC
>NW_015115332.1:0-5962 GCF_001443285.1 Poecilia latipinna
TTATTATTATTTTTATTTTTCATACACGTATTTGTCAGGTGCATGTGTCTTGCCAGTGGGGGCGCTCTCGTGCCACGGTGGGTCTAACAGGGAGAATGAGTCTCCTGGCTCTGGGCATGCGCGGCTCAGAATAAACGAGCTCTTGCCGGAGATACATTGTTACGACTCGTTTCCTCTGTGATCCACGGATCTGGTTGCACAGGATTCATCTGCCTGTGCACCACTTGATACTGACACCAGATTCCCCTAGGTCTGGTGCCGGTAACATCTCCAACCCCAGCCCTGTAGATCTGCTGTCTTATTTTAGATGAAACCCTGCTCCACCACACCTGAATCAAATGAGTGAGTCATAACCAGGATTTTGCCAAACTTGGCATACTGAAGAGAACATGACCCTCAAACAAAAAAATAGCAGCATTCATGAAAACCACATGAAACTTTTTATGGATGGAGTATTTTAAGATGAAGCTTGAGGTCAATAATTTAAGCTAACTTGACCAATTTATCTGGCTTGAAGAGCCAGAAGAGTTATCTACTGTAGGATATTAACTCTGTTTAACCTTTTAGCAGAACTTCACTTCAAAAACCACGAGCTATCCCTCTGAGGTGCAGAAACAAAGATTTATTACCAAGGTTTGGCTAGCTGGTCTGGGGGTGCCCAGCACCCACTCATATTCATGTTTTCATCCTTTTATTTGTGTTATTTATGATTATTTTCTGGCTAAATCTCAATAAAACAATTCTTAAGATTAGAATATTACATCAGACTAATATAAAAAAATGTATATAGAAATGTGAACTTAATGAAACATGTTTAATTCCTGCTCAGAGGTTATTATTTTCATAAGGTACTCTGACAAATGGACCTCATTGAAATGCATGATCTAAATAGCTGAATATTACAGTATGTTACTTAACATATGGCAGGGGTGCCCAAAGTCGGTCCTCGAGGGCCGGCATCCTGCATGTTTTAGTTCTCTCCCTGGTTTTACACACCTGCATCAAATGATGGCTCATTAGAAGGCCTAAGCAGAACACTGACTTGCTGAGGAGGTTGTTACAACCACTAGGGAGAGAACTAAAACATGCAGGAAGCCGGCCCTTGAGGACCAACTTTGGACACCCCTGACATATGGTGAAGGAAAATATGAACTGGTTTGTTTATGAGACAGAGGTAGGAAGAGACAATATGTCAACAAATGGGTGTGAATGTGGGGTAGAAACCGGTGGACGACTTTTCCCCAGAGTCCCCTTGAGATGACCTCTGTTGTTAACTGGAGCTGTATAAATAAACTGAATTTAATTATTACTGGTTATTGTGCATCTTATATTACATCCCCAGAGCAACATTAGCCTTTCTATTGTCTTCACCCCATCAAATGCAAAAAAACTGGGTTACTGTAAAATGATGGGAGGGGTTGGCGGTGGAATGTGAGGGGGTGGTGATGGGCAACAGCGGGTTGCCAGATTGTGTAAACACAGCAGGGACCTCCCACCCTCAGGCTCTCGACTGTCACCTCCCATGATGGGCAAATTGGACAAGTTTGGTGTGTTGCTGCTATGCTGGCACTGAGAGGTGTACAAGAAGCTTTGAACAATGACACACGGGTGGGCACACTCTGAAAGAAATCCTGCTGAGTGGCTAAGTCGAACCCCAAGCTTTAGTGAAGCGTGTGGGAGAGGGCCTAATCTGGCAACCCACAAGCTGCAACCTTCCAAACCAAAACCTTCCTCACAAAGACCTGCATTGTTTTCAACAATCCCACCATCTGTGTAAAACTGCAGATACTTATTGCGTGGTATCTAATTTAATAGCGTCTGTACACTAGCTTGAATACAAAACCTCTTTATCTGATCACATAATTAGAAACACTTGTAAAAAGTGAAATTTTTCTTAAGATGCAGAGGCACTCACCTCGACTGGTATTTTAGTTTTTTGATTATTCTTATGAGATTAACTTCATTCCTAATAAAGATAATCTCATAGAAGAAGTGCCAGCAAATAGGCTGGGAATGACAACAATTACCTGACAAAACCCCCCAAAAAAACTTTAGAATGTTGCTAAAGGCAGGCATGACAAAGCTACACTGGATCAGAAGATAAACTTAATTAAGAACACCAGAAGAAAGTCCACTCCCAATATAAAACTTGAATGTCAGAGAGAAAACAAACAAAAAAAAAAAACATAGGGAACAAAAAGAGAGACAGGGTTTTAACAAAAATTTTGTTCAGTGTTCGGCTTCTACTGCATTGGCTAGAAAATAAAACATGCTGTACACTGCTTTACTGTCAGTAATCTGCATGTACAAAGAAACTGAAACAAGTTCTCCCATGAATTATGTTCTGTGCAACAAAGTGGAATTTTATATGGAATAGTTATAGAAGAAGAGAGAAGAGTGAAAAGGTAAAGAAAGCAAAGAAACCATCTAAAATCTGTTCTTATTCAGAAAACAATTCTGCTGCTATATGTGCAGTTCACTATCATCTGGTTTACATTCATAACACTGATAACTTGACTTGTCTCCACAGAAAAGACAAAAAGTCAGAATCTTAGTAAGGACCTGCAAACTTTTAAAATTTGCAGAGAGTTTGTGTTGAAGAATGGTAGAAAATCAAAAAATGAGCAACGGATGTGACTCATACAAAAAACATCCTGAAATACTAATTTTAAGATCAGACAAAAAAAAAAACTGAATAAAAGCAAAACCCAATTTTAAAATGATGAAAAATCTATCTAAATCTATCTGCCCCTATGTGAAAAAAAAATTACTCTCTTGTTAAAATTATAATTTAACATCAAATGGCTATATTTTTGGTTTCATTTCACTAGCCAACCACAGCCCTGGTTACCTCTACATATATGCAACATAGCATTGCCTAAATAAAACATATCCATTGGCATGAAATAAGCCAAAAGAGCTCAAGAAGAAACATATCATTCATCAACCTAAAGAAATTTAATAGCAAATGAGAATTAAAAGAAACTTTTCCCCTAATAAATGTAAAATGTTGATGAAAACTCACATTAAACTTATTCAAGTTAACATTTGTTTAATGATCTGAAACATTTAAATGTGACAAAAAATATAGATGAAATCTGTAACAGGTAAAAACTTTTTATGGGACTCTTATGAATCTAGGGTTTGTCTTGTCATTTGGAATAAATGAACGGAACAGAATAACTGCTGGCCTTCCAAAGAAAATGATGCTGCAGGATCAACACTACTTAGAGGAAAGAAACGTGCAGAGAGCTGAAAGTCATTATCTGTGGAGCTTAATAGAAGGATGGTAGACAGAATTTTGAAAGAGATGATCAGAAGTGAGAAAAAGATTACCGGGTTGTAGTTGGAGAGGCAGAGTGAGAAAGAAAAATGGAACAAGAAGCTGATGTTGGAGCGTATCAGAGCTAGTGGTATTACTGGGAAAGGAAAACACCGTATGTGAAAAATTCACTTGCTCTCCCTCAGGATTACCAATGTAATTATTTGAACAAGGATTCTCATTAGAATGTCCAAAGGTGTGGAGGACTTATGGAACAAATGTGAGCAAGACAAAGAAAGAAGAAGGTTTAGCTAATGGAAATTAACTTCCTGCTCTGACATCTACAACTGATAATAGGCACAAATACCTCTAACTGGGAAAAAGGAAACATCTGGTGAAAACTTACCTCACTTCCTCTCAATTTCTTTTTCTGCAAATCTTATTTAAAAAAAGGGTCGGGAGTCGAGATCTGCTGATCACAGATAAGGTTTTTATTTGATTGTTGAATAGTGTCTCAGAAGCAACAGAGTCTCATCTGTTTTTTTAAGAAACACAAGGTACTTCACATTACAGACGTCTCCAGATGCTGATGGATCCAAGAACACAAAATGTTCCAACAATGATGGAAAAAAATATAACAGCAAATCAAAACTTCTTGTCATCTTTAAAATGCTATACATTCATTAAAAAATTCATTACATTCATTCATTAAAAATGGGCATAAGTATGCAGTAATATTGAAATAAAAAATGTCCAGGAAGTAAAACTGTCACAGGACAAAAATGACTCCCTTTTAAATCACACCACTGCTGCAGTACCTCAGTCTGCCTGTGGAGGCTCTCCTTTACTTCACTAGGGAAAAAAATCCCTGTTTTTTTTTTATTTATTTATTTTTTTTAAAGAAAACAACATTGACTCAAAGATTGTTCTTTTTCTCCGGAATGGAAAATGTCTGAAGAAATGAACCAATAACCAGTCTGTCTCTTTGTGGACAGATCAGGAAGCACATTACTGAAGCAGAACAGGTTCAGGAGGAGACAGACTGTAAATATACACAGGAACCTACAGGTGGACTAGACTTAAAAACATCATTCCATGTCTTGGTTTTCCTTACATTCACATCAACAGTTTCCAAATACAAACCAAGAAAACTTTCATTAAGACATTGATTATTAAAGTAATTTGGACATTTCAATTGTCACTATGTTTAATACACTGCTCACCAAGACCCTTTAATATTCTGATGATTGGAACATTTAGGAAGCTGTTGATGCATGATGAGGTTTTTTTTTCTTTTGTTTCTCAGCTATTCAGCTAACTGAAACATACATGCACCTCAACATGGTAACAGTTATGTTTAACACTCACCAGTGATGTACTGAATATATTGTAAGTGGTCTGGGCCAGTTTGAAGCTGCTGTGGCCTGGAAACATTTTTTTTGCTGCCCTGCAGATTTATTCTGTTTTCTCTTTTTATTTAGTCTCTTTGACATGAATAGCTCTTGGAGTCTCTGTGGTTAGAGAAACATTTGAAGGTCCACTCTTCCATGATTTTGTTGCACAGTGGAAAATATGATTGTTTAATTTTATTTTTGTTGTGTTTTGCATGTTTGGATTGTTTTGTTTCTTGTTTTCCCCTTTTGACAACCCAAACGCACTAGGCTGAAAGCGGCTGTTTAGGAGGCGGAGCCCACTGATTGCGTTCTGTAATCAGTGTGCTCAGGTGTCAGCAGAAGCTGATTGAAGTCAGAATAAAAGGGACCTGGAAGGAAGAGAGGCGTGTGTGTAGACTGATCCTGGGATTGCCAGACGGATGCGCCGTCGAGAGAGGATCGTGGCGGAAGGAATCCGCACGCCAGGAGCGAGGCGCCGAGAGGTGGGCCGATGGCTCAGTGCAGAGGGGAACCTGCCCGCGCCTCTGGGTCAGTCCGAAGAGGGGCGTGGCACGCCGGAGAAGACCGGAACGTCGCAGAGTCAGCTGAAGATCGGCAAGTGAGCGCCTTATAGGCACATTGCCGACACCTGGAGCAGCTGGATGAGTGGAGCCCAACTGGCGGCCTCGGATTGGTGACTTTAAAGACAATTATTGAACTTTGGATTTTGTAAAGAAGACAAGGACTGCTTTTATTGTTGCTATTGGAGAGTGACCCTTTTTTGTAATAATGGGTTTTTGAGTCGTTTGCTCCCCTAAGCGTGGGGCCACATTGGTCACAATTTCTCCATTGGTTTCAAGACTGACTAGTTTCACAATCTTGAATGAGTTTTCTTAATATTGTCTTGGCTTTGGCCATGAACACAAAGGATTACGGCTGGCAGCAACTTCATTGGGTGCTTGTCAAGTATGAACCATGTAGAGACAGGTCTGTGAATAACAACCTTTCAGTCCTGTCCTGACTGAAAGAACCAAGTTGTCAGTCCTCCCACAAACACCACTTCAAGAGATGCTCCTATTCCAGGTCTGTAGAAACCAGAGATGGTTCTCAGGAATGGAACTAAACAAGGTGAGGCAGCATGGAGGTTCAATGCTCCTCAGCTCTGGAACAAACTCAGTGACAACTTTTGGTTCCTTTAAATCAGGGCTGAAAACATTGATTTAAAGCAACTTTTCAAAATATCAGACTAATGAACTGTTTGACATATTTGGTTCCTTTATGCCTTAAATATCCATATTTTAACATCTTCAATTCATTGCTTTTATGA
>NW_015115332.1:9800-12926 GCF_001443285.1 Poecilia latipinna
TTTATGTTTTCGCATCCACCTGAATAATGTGCAGTTGCGCCACTGGTGGCAGATATTGGATGTGAACTTAGAACCAATCTTAGACTTCTGATTTCTGAAATTTTTATTCTGATTTAAAGGGCCCTTAAAATTGAAAGCACAATGACACTTTGTCAAGCACAGTAGAGTAAAGCAGTTATATGCTGCTGGTAAAATACTCAATATTCATAACTTCAAAAAAATAAAACACATTCTCCATCTTTCCTTAAGATGTCGTAGTAGTGCAATAGACTTAAGATGAAACAGGAGAGGATGAAGAGGAATAAACTTAGGAATGCTCACACACTTTGTTGGTGTGCAGACAGATCGTAGAATGACCTGGTCTTATGTTCAGCATATTTAAACAAGATAGAACCTTGAAAAAATCCAAACAATTTTACAAATTTTTATCTACTTTTTTTGTTTTTCAATACAAAAGACGTAAAGAGTTCAATACATACAGCTAAACAAAAAGAATAAATACCACAGCAAGCATTTACATTACTAAGAGATGGACCAAATGAAATGTAACAACCACAATTATTTACTTTTTTTTTTTCAATGAAAAAGCATAGCATAGCAACAGCATTTAAGAGCTTCAAGGTCTTCTTTATTCTGAGGGAGGAACTTTACAAATATCAGTTACAGTGTATTGTTACAGCTCTGCTGTCCTGACTGAAAAAACTAGGTTGTCCAGTCCTCCTACAAACACAGTAACTGAGGAGTCTGAAACACCAGCCACTGTTTCCGGTGTTCCAGCGTTGCTTGTCTTGAATGGACAGCAGTGTTAGCGTGTAGCACCTTCAGGTTTAATGGTGGTCCCTTTCAGCTTTCAGACAGCACCAGCTACATTCTGAGCTAGTCACAGCTGGAGTGGTGGAGAGGATTGGGAGCTGTGGTACAGAGGGGGAGGGAGGGGCATACACTCTGTTTCTGTCTTTCAGCTGGTTAAGAGAATCACCTGAGGCTGTAATGAGCCCCAGAGAGTAGTGTCAACACATCTGACAGCCCAACATACTGTCAGCCTGTGGCAGAGACCTCTCGCTGCCCTTGTACACTTCCTTTGATGTCTTGCATGTGCAAACATGCCAATGGAAAAAAAGAAAAAACACAGAAAACACATTCCAGCATGCTTTGGCCCAAAGGAGACGAGAGGAAGCGGAGGCATAAAAGGGGAGACAGGATGGTGTGTGTGTGTAGGGGACTGGGAAGGACATGGGAAATTAAACTTGAAAAGTAGGAAGAGTGGTGTGAAATCCTCTTGGCAAACATTCCATCGCTGCTCAGCCAAGGCTCTGGTGTACATGAGGAGTTGGACTGTTTTCACTGTTAATTTTAATGAACTGACAATGAAGTCTCTTTTGTCTCCAACAGCAGCATCAGATTGTCAGTGCAGCAAGGACACAGAAATGTTACAAATTGTCTGCATATTAATATTTCTCTCCATGAGTCCATGCATCTGCTTTTCAAGCCCAGTGTTAATATGAAGAAGTAGTTATGGCACATGGAATACTGGTGAAAGCCTGAGGAAGCATCAGTCTGCCACTATGGCACTCTGTGAAACACACACCAGGATTATATTTACACACCGCCATTTGTCCAGCCCTTCACACTCAACTTCCTCTTTGGGCTCCTTTCTCCTGGTGGACGTGTAGGGTCTGGGCTCCAGCTGTCTGCAGTCATGTGGTCCTGGGGTTAGGAAGGTCAAAGACGATAGGTGGGTTCATGGGCAGGAAGTTCACCGTGCAAGCTGAGGCGTTGATGAACGTTGTGGTGCCGTCTGTCATCATGCCATAACCTGTACAATAAGGCAAAAAAAAAAAAAAAAAAAACTTAAAAAAACTTTTAAATGAAGTGGATGAAAATGAAATGCATGTACATTCATTCCACACAGGCTACATATATTTCATTGTTGGTTCTGGTGTTTCTCATGTTCCTCTGGAGACCAGCCTATTGAGTCATTGTGGAGTTGAGGAGCACTGTAAAACCTAAGTTAGTCAAACTCAATTTGAGGAAACTGATTGTCTTAAACTCTTTAAGTTTATTAACCTAAACAATTCAGTTCAGAAAGAATATTCTATTTAAGTCAAATATTTTCTGTCAGGCCAACATGGATACAAAAAGTTTCATTCAATAAACTGAACTTAAACTAGTAAGTATCCTATGACCATTTCTTGTAACTGATTTAAAATGTGTTAATTGTAGTCATCTATTTAGAGCCTGAATAGTCAAATATTGTAAAATCTATTTAAAGAAGACCCAATTCAGCTCAAGTTACTCAATTTTATTGCTCCAAATTAAATAATGCTCTAGTTGCCACTACTTTTAGTTTCTCAATTCATTTTAGGAAAAACACTGCTTTAAACCATTTAAGTTGCCTTATCACAATACATGTTATGTTAAACAGCTCAGGAAAAAATTAAGAGACCATTTAAATAATTAGTTTCTCTGATTTTACTTTTTATTAGTATATGTTTGAATAAAATGAACATTGTTCTTTTATTCTATGAACTACTGACAATAAGTCTTTGAAATAGCAAAAATGTAGTATTTATTGCAGAAAATGTGAAATGATCAAAACGGCAAAAAAGATGCAGTGCTTTTGGACCTCAGATAATGCAAAAAAACAAAACAAAACACAAGTTTATATTCATTTAGAAACAACAATGCTAATGTTTTAACTCAGGAAGAGTTCACAAATCAATATTTGGTGGGATAACATTGACGTTTTCAATGGGGTTCAGTGCAGAGGTCTAAATACTATTATTTTGGATGGACTCCCCAGAAGCTTCAATATGTAACTTTTATTTTTAAAAATAGATGGGGTTTTTACATAGTTGTTAAAATTATCATTATGTCATGACAGCATAAGACATAAAATCTGTGAAAAAAATCGAGCTCTTCTGCCTTCTCCCAGTACTCCCAGTACTAACTGCAGAAACACAATACTTGGTCAGAAACAACCAGAGCCTTGGAGGGTCTTGGTGCTGACAATCAGGCTTGTATACACACTGCTCACACACTCCCCATTGCTCTCTGCTACCACAACATAGCCTATTACACAGTGTTGTGTTCAAGACCACCTAACCCGAGACCAAGACAAGACCA
>NW_015115332.1:18043-22605 GCF_001443285.1 Poecilia latipinna
TGGTCTTAAGACCGGTCTTAAGACCAAGACCAACTTCGAGTACCACAACACTGCTATTACAAAAGCTAAGGCTAGTTAGCATAGCCACCGATGACAGCGGATAAATGGTTTTCCTGGGGCCGAAAGTTGTTTCTCCACCATTAGCACATTTAGCAGCACATAGCCGAGGTTGATTGATGACCACTTGTACTGAACCAGGTTCTGGTCTTACTGGAGGGCTCTTCCTGTTAAATAAGAGTTGTTCCTCTCCACTGTCACTACGTGCATGCTTGGTATGGGGGATTGTTGTAAAGTCAATGACAATGCAAAAGAATGTCGCTACATGTTCAACTAGGATAAGTGAATGCTGCAATCTGCTGGGTTTTCTAAAACAGAAACGTTTTAAGCTTCTGATAACTAGGATCAATTAGAATGTATGAGTCAACTGAAATTATTAATCTTTTTTGTAAAGTGCCTTGAGACAGCATTTGTTGTGAATTGGTGTTCTAAATAAACTGCACTGAAAACTGAAACAAATCTTAAGAATTTGCTTCAAAACAAACATTTAAAATTCCCAAACTGTTCAATAAGGTCAATGATTATTACAAGGAAATCTTTTGACTGGAAAAACTCTACTATGTAAATCATATGCTGCAAAACAAATGTCGTTTTAGTCTTGAGTCCAGCGAGGCCAGACACTATTCTTTCGTAAATATTCAGAAATGTAAACTACAGTGATGAAATTATTTGTTTGATGAGCCATGAAGGAGAGGAAGAATTCTACATGCAGTTGTTAATGGCACAAAGGAAAGAAAAGGAGCAGCATGAGTCTGTAGGAATGGAAGTAGTAGTATTCTATGTGTGAGTGTGAAATTTAGGATAGTAATGTCTTAAAAAAAAAAAAAAAAACGGGCTCCTGAAACTCTATGGAGCAACATGTCTTCAAGTAACAGATACAACTGAGATTAGCTGCCATCTGACCTCACTGTGAGAATGTTTTCTTTGACTGCAGGTGTGTGGAAGAGATCTTCTGCAACTCTATTTAGGCCGTTTAATATTTGAAATGCAATAACTCAAAATGCACTTCTTTATAAATGCCTCCAGGAGCCCTCAATAATGAGGAAAGCAGCACTAAGCTCATTTCTTTAAAAAAATCTGATCTACTTTCTAATCTGGTTGTCTCTGATCAGGGACTGCTGCTCCAGGGTCCCACAATGACCTGGTAACCCTGAAAAAGTAATCCTCAGCACAGAGAGCTGCCTCGCTGCCCCTGCTGGCCTGGATGAATTGCAGATCAGTATGTAGCAGCTAACCAGCAGTAACGGTGAGACCGCTATGCTTTTATGTTACCAGATATAATTAGATACAATAATGTAGTCCATGTCAGAGCTGAGATGAACATGAACTGCTAATACAGCAAGTTTGAAGAAGTAGCATGTAGAAATCTAAACCCATCCCAACAATGAGGAGGTCTAGCAGAAGCCAAGTACAGTGGCATACTGTACAGGTTAGTGTTGGTCAGAGGTGGTCTGGCAATGCCCACTGGGCCAACCAATCGTAATTTAATCAAAAATCACTTGTATTGACTGCAGTGGTCCATTGGTTGATTTTCTTTATGGACATCAGGCTAACACAATGAAATCTCTCAGCCCTCATCAGGTCACCCCCTCCTGTGCTTTGACCATAGTTCTACGTTGACAGATTTTGTCGTTTGGGCTGACTGGATTTGGAGAGAAGTGTGTGGCAATGGACAAACTGCTGAAGACGAAAGGCTAAGAAGCATGCAACTGATGAAGCAAAATGAGCCAAAATAGTCAATATGCTTATTCCTGACAAGTTTGAGTGCATGGCAGATTCAGGGCCAGAGAAGGAAGGAGAATTAGGGGGATTCTTCAGAGGAGTTTACAGCTTATAGTTATTAATATCATGCAGTGAAATATTACTTTACTGAAATGGATGATTTATCAGTGGTAAGCAGAGAAATAACAGTTGAGGCCTGGTGCCAACACAATGCCAAAGTGGAAATACATCAGCAATGACCTTTTGGATGCAACTGATTGAAAACATGACATATCGTTCCATGACCTCCTAGAAGAGGTTTAAAGAGCAGAGGCATTTACCTTCATGGATGTGTCCAAACACATGTAATTTGGGCTGGACTCTCCTCTGGACTGTGTTGAGCAGTTCCATGCATCCAACACGCTGCATCTTTTTAGGAACCCAGTCCAGGAAGCCTGAAGAAATCAAACGTGTGAATCAGCAGAATCACTAGGCTGCAGTAGTTCATCAACTGAATTATAGAATGTTTGGGTTACAGCAGAAATAATACAAAACAAACAAAAAAAATCACTGATGTACTAAAGTAACAGATGAATAAAATGTGGAAATCTTTATAACATATCCACAGAAGTCAACTCAATGAAAAGAAATGCTTCCTATGACAAATGGCATGTCACAACTAGCATGAGGAAATTTACATCTGGTCTTGGCAGAACAAATTTTTCAATGGTGTCAAAATCAAAGTGGGCTCTTCATCCCACAATGGGGAAATTTGAGTGAAGTTCTGAACATGTCTGAAACTTCTGTTGGATCATTGAATTGTGTCTGTTTGGGGGGAACAGTGTGACATGAGGACCCGGGCCTTTAGCGCTGCTGGGCTATAAGAATTTGGCCACACAGGCCTCATGCTCAGGATTCAAGCTCATCACACCCACATAACCCTGGCAGCAGTTCAGGCTGCTTGTTGGAGTGCTTCTGTTGGCATGCCTATTATACTCGTCATGCTGCTACTGCAACAACCAATTAATATTGCCTGGTATAGGTCCACAATGCATATTCACTGCACACTGAGACAGGGCTTGGCTGTGCTGGTTGCTGGGAGACTGACTTTTATAGATCTCAGGAAGTTATGTGACAGAGAAAGCTTCAAAATATTCTTAATTAGATGCAAAAATTATACAATTATGCCTATACACTGGCCCTGTCTACCTATGTTTTCACAAATGTTTAAATGTTGTGGAGGTTGATTATTCAACAGAGACCTGTATAATGCATTTTGATCAGCAAGACAAAAGCAAAAAGAAAATAGAAAAAATAGTACAGTACTGTACATGGATGCACAAAAGCATTTGCAACTTGTTCACAGAAATGAGAAACTGATGAGCACCAGCAACACGGTGATTTAAAGACTGAATAAGAAGTTTTGAGAATTTGAATTCTGTGCTGAGAAATGAATTAAAGTAACTGAGAAAAACTAATATTTTTTTTAATAAACCAAGGTTTTACCTGAAAACTCAAATTAATCTTTTGCTAAAAATTGCTGTTTGATTTTTCTTTCTTTAAAACCTCTATTGGTCTTTTTTTCTATGTTCTTCCCTTCTTTGCTGCTTTTCTCTTGTCTTTTGTTTCCACTTTATTATTGTTGTCTGGAAAGAGTGACAGGAGGCGAAAAATGGAGTCTCATACTCCTCGCTCATTTTATTCCTCCGACTTGATGCTTTTATTGACTCAGCGTCAGCAGCGTGCCTCTTCACTGCGCAGCCATTAAATCCTACACACTCCATGCTTCATCCTTGTCACACGTACTGTGAAGTTTGCGTCTGTGTGTGGCTTTGATTGATCTTTATTTTATATGGCTGCTTTCAGACAGCCTGTTTTTTTTACCCTTTGTGCTGTGCTGAGCAGTTTACCGTCCCACAAACAGCCCGGAATGAAAAGCTTTGTTTGGAAAAGTGATGTATCGCCATTAGAGGGGAGGTGGAATTTATAACCTTCACTCAGGCATGTAAGCGGTGAAAACACAGGAAATCAACCCAAAGCCATCAAACATCCAATTAAGTGAATTTTGGAAACAATCTGAACAGAACTGTTACTGCAGCAAGGTAAGACGAGGATGTCACTTTCATTTACTGATGAACATCTACCTGGATCTTGTTGAGAATAAATAATTCTGTGTTTTCCTTCTATCTCTTTTAGCTAGTTACTAAGCTAAAGCTAAAGGAAATGACATGAGGAAATGCAAATGAAAGCTAGGGTCAAAGGATATGACACACTAGGGAACGGCCTCTTTAGGGCGTAGCTTAGACAGAGGCTAACAAAAGAAGTTACCAAGTGTTGATTGTTGCCATTTTGATCTGCTATCTCCTAAAGGTGGCATGAGAAATGGACCAGCTGTTGTTTGGTACTAATAAATGGAATTCATGAATTCAACTCACTGACTCTTTTTCAACCTCATACATAAGATAAGATAAGATAAGATAAGATAAGATAAGATAATTTTATTAGTCTCCCATAAGAAAAATGTATCTTGGAAGCAGGGACAAAACTGCAATACAACAATAAAAGCCCATCCAAAAGGACAGTAACCATGAATAAATACAAAAAAACAAACAAACAAACAAACAAACAAAAATACATAAAAGCACAAATGTCAGATCGGCAGTACATCCCCAATACATCCTCTACATACTACTGTTGGTCATTGTCTGGACCTCCTGTTACTCTGTCCAGGCCCCGCTAGTCTGCCATTTATCAGGTTAATGGAGAGTGGTATAAATGAATGTTTTAGACGGTTATATTTGCAC
>NW_015115332.1:26030-27543 GCF_001443285.1 Poecilia latipinna
ACCTCCTGTTACTCTGTCCAGGCCCCGCTAGTCTGCCATTTATCAGGTTAATGGAGAGTGGTATAAATGAATGTTTTAGACGGTTATATTTGCACCGGGGGGCCCTGAACCTTCTCCCAGAGTTCATAAGAACATATTCTGATGCGAGCACATGTGACCCATCAGACAAAATGTTCTGAGCTTGCCTGATGGTAGCCTGCTCAAACAGCTATTGTGGAGAAGATAGATCCAGAGTGTTGATAATCTTACTTGCCATCTTCACCAGACTTTGAATTTGAGTTTTTAATTTAACAGTAAGATTTCCAAACCATCCAGTGATGCCATATCTGAACAGACTCAACGGTTGGCCTATAAAAAAAAAAAAAAATCAACATTATCATTTTAGAAACACCACACAATCGAAGTTGTCTAAGAAAATAGAGACGCTGGTGAACCTTTGCACATACATTTGTCACATGTGTGCACCAACTCAGATCGCCATCTATGTGCACACCTAAATATTTAAAAGATGGAACCTGTTTGATGGGGCAGCCATGTATGGCTATAGGACTCCGGTCACTGATTGATTAGGATCCAGAAATAACTGAGCAGTTTTTGAGGTGTTTATCTGTAACTTATGAGAGTCGCACCATAAAACAAACTTATCTACAGCAGCTTTATGATTTTGGAATTGTCAGAGACTCAGAATAACAGTATCATCTGAAAATTTAATTATATACTGATTGGGTAGAGAACTGACACATTCATTTGTGTACAAAATAAAAAGGTAAGGCGAACTGACGCAACCTTGGGGTTGGGCCCTGTGCTACTTGACAGAATCAGAGAAAACTGAATTGCATTTTACTCGCTGAGAAAAGAATAATACCACTTAGTTAAAAAAGGATTAACCTTCAACTGTACCAATTTTCTGAGAAGAATGTTTACATGGATAGAATTTAAAGCTGAACTAAAATCGACAAAAACAAGTCTGGCATATGCTGCGGAGTTCTCCAGATGCTTTAGTGTAAGGTGTGACATTGTCAAAATAGCCTTAGCATAAGCAAATTGGAAGGGATCCAGAAATGGCCGCACTTCCACTTGTAATAGCTCCAACATGAGTTTCTCAAATGATTTAATTACAATAGAAGTGAGCGCTACTAGGAGATAGTCGTTCTCAGTTTGAGGACAAAAAATTTTTGGAAATGGAATGACAATTGATTTCTTCCAAATATCTGGTAACAAATGAGTGTCTATAGAGATCTGAAAATTGGAGAAATTTCCTCTGCAAAGTTCTTGAGAAGGAAAGCAGACATATTGTCTGGGCCAGTTGCTTTTTGTGTGTTTAAACCCTTGAAGACCCTAAGCACCAGGGGCTCCGCCAGGAATCATGGGCCGCCTGACAAAAAAATATGTTTGCCCCCTGCCCCCCGACCCTCCCGCAGCTGCCGTTACAATTTTTTGAGTCTATTTGACCCATAAAAAGTGTCACAGTTTTAAAGGCTTGCATCTGCCTTGCTTTCTTTGTTTCAATACT
>NW_015115332.1:31677-36092 GCF_001443285.1 Poecilia latipinna
GTAGCTGCAAACAAAGAGTGTAGAGTCGATATCTATTAAAGACTGTCGAGTTGAAAGTCTAAATATCTGCAAGACACTCGTTCATTAATCAATCCGCCACGTTTTTTCAGCGCGGTTAATCTCTCTTTTTTTCTTTCTTCTTCTCTCCTTTTTTCTGTGTCTCCCGCTACTCTCCTATCCCTTCCTGATCCTCAGCCAACCACGAACCAGAAAAGTTGCTTTGCTCTACACAACTTCCTCTTTCAAACATGAGCCCTTCAAAATAAAATATGTTGAAGATTACTTTTCTATGAAACAGTTTTAACTACATTTTTCCAAATTCTTTTAACTTAACCATATTACTTAAAGTACCTGTAAGTACAGCTTTTTGTTAACACTTATTCATAACAATTTTAACATATTTAAGCAAACATGTTTAATACATTTTAAATTATTACACCTTCCATGAACTTAACTCAATACAAAATACCTTTATTTTGGACTGGGTTACACCCTCCCCCCTCTAAACGTCTGGTGTCCTCAACAGACTTTATGAACACCTGCTTAACTCAAAATTGGGAAGGGTGGTTGTAGTCAACATTTTAGCTCTGTATTTTAATGACAACACCTCTATGAACAATAGTGAGGGGTTGATCACTAGCTTTACCAGGTTCATCATAAGTAAGTCTCACTACTGGTTTAATGGTACGTTTTGGTCTTGAATGTGCATGACTCATTCTGCTGTTAGAACTACTTGGACATGGCCTGTCATCTTCACTAGATACAGGTTCATGTTCTGACTCTGATGCTGTGTCATCATGGTTTAACGTCTCCACAATATGGTCTGCTTCTTGTGAGGGTTCCTCGTCTCTTGCAATATGAACCTTAGGCCCTTTGTGTTCACGTCTATTGTTGTGTTTTTGGAGTATTCCCTCCAGATAAGTTCGGTATGGTCGGTGTGGTAACTCCCACTCAAAGTCTGATGACTCAGTTGACTCCTCATGTGAAACTTGTGAAACTTGTATTGAATGATCATTGTTGCGTCTCTTAGACATAGTTTCTCTTTGTCTTCTTCTTTCATAGCTATCTGATAATAGCCACTCCTCAAGTCTAAGACGGAAAACCACTGACTACCAGAGAGGCAGTCAAGAGCTTCATCAATTCGGGGTGTGGTATATTGATCGGGCACAGTTCGACTGTTAAGTGTCCGAGAATCAACACACATTCTCACATCTCCATTCTTTTTTCTCACGATCACAATGGGAGATGCATATGGGCTTTTAGACTCTTTAATGATGCCTGCAGCTAGCAGTTTCTGTATATGACAGCGTACATCATTAATATCTGCAGGAGCAATGCGTCTGGATCGCTCTCGAAATGGACGGGGATCTGACAGTCTAATTGTGTGCTCCACCTCTTTAGCGAGTCCCACATCCAGCTCGTCCAAAGAAAAGACAGATGCTCGGTCAGATAGCTTCTGACAAAGTCTTTGCTTCCATTGTTCTGGAACAGGTGACTCTCCAAAATTTATCAGACCTGTATCAAATCCTGAATTTACAGTGTTTTGTTTGGAAACTGTTGTGACAACATCAGTAACGCACAGACATCCCACAACAGTGCCAGCTGTAACTGTTATGTCTCGCAAGGATTCATTCTGGAACAATAAGGTCAGCTGGTTCACATCCACAGCATTACTTGGAATAACCATGGCTTGAAGCAAGACTCCAGCAGGAAGGGGATTTACAGTTGAAGACTCCACCACCAAGATGTCATCAGGAAGAGGCTTCTCCACATCCACTCTGCAAGATGCTTTACATGTACTCCCAGCAGGAAATGTCAGGTCTCCAGGACCTTCCCACTTTATATATCCAATCTCTTCATTCTCTTCTTTTAAATCCAAATTTCTTTCTGCACCTCCTGACAGAAGACTGTGTATTCCTAATGTCTGAACATGTATCTCAGGTGTTTCCTCACACAACTGAGCCAAGCGTTTTGGAAGATTGGCTTTTGCATTGGTGCCAATGATGACAGGGGTTTGGTCTGGACCAGGTGGATCCGGACAAATCAGGGCTAGGACTGACAAAGTAGCTGGAGCTCCAGTCACTTTCTTGGGAAACTCCATATCTACTATTACATAGCCGAGATATGGGTAGCTGGAATCACTCAAACCCCATATGTCTAGTTTACTGACAGGGTGAATGGGTGTGTCAGACAGGTACTTCCTATACCAGGATTCAAAGATGATGCTCACCCGGGAACCGCTGTCTAGTAGGGCATCACATAGCTGTCCATTAATTTTTAAAGGTTCCAAGGACGGTGGCCCTATTAGTCCTTCTGGCAGCCCAACAGGTTGTAGGTTAACCACGGCACTC
The DNA here is from genome assembly GCF_001443285.1 of Poecilia latipinna. Taxonomy (NCBI): domain Eukaryota; kingdom Metazoa; phylum Chordata; class Actinopteri; order Cyprinodontiformes; family Poeciliidae; genus Poecilia; species Poecilia latipinna. The sequence goes on from NW_015115332.1 coordinate 34,029, forward strand.
TTTCTCACTGTAGCACTCTGCTCAATGCTTTCATCAGTAGGAGATTGTGCATTTGTGGCTTTAGCTTTTTTGAGTGCTTGAATAAGCCTCTGGATGACTTTATTTTGATTTTCAGGACTTCTGCATTTACTTACCAGGTGTCCACTTTCTCCACAGCGGTAGCAAAAACGTTCATCCGCATCAGAACGTCTATTTGGAGTGTGCACTGCCATGACAGCTGGTGGCGTTTCAGCCCGATGTGACACTCTGGATTTGACTTTTTGCTGCAGCTGTTTAACTTGTTTCTTTAAAGCCACAACTTCAGCGTCCAGACTTGGCTCTTTAAGTCTCTCTCTCTGTCAGTTGAACCTTTGTCATGCTTTTCTGTAGTATCTTGGGGGGGTTGTGAAGAAAGTGCAGTGAACATTGACTTTACTTCTTTTATCTCAGCCCTCAGACTCTGAATTTCAGAATGATTATGGTCCACCTGAGGTTTGGGTTGGACTGCACGTACTGATGGATTTAACTTAGCTCTAGATGCTTCATACTCCTCTTCAGCACGAATTTCACGCAATAGCTCAAGAAAAGTTGGAGGGTTCTCTTTTCTCTCTCTCAACCTGAGCTGAATTAGCATTAGGTCTGAGCCCACTGCGCCTTTAAGCAGTTGTTCAATCCGAGCTTTGTTCATGTTTGAGGCAGGAAGGCCATCTCTTTGAACTACTTTCGACAAACAGCGCTCTAGTCTTCGGAGGAAATCTGACAACTTCTCCCCAGACTGTTGCTGCATCAGTCTAAAAGCAAAGTATAAATCATCTCCTGACTCTGCCATCCCGAATGCACTATCAAGAGCTTCTAGACACTCCTCAGGACTGACATCTGGATCAGAAAGGCAAACTGCTTTGATGACTTCTAATGCAGGACCCTTTAGGCTCTCCATTATCCTTCGTCGTTTTTCTTTTGGCGAACATTCACTCACTTCCACCATCATGTAAGCTTGCTCCAGCCAATGATCAAATTGTTCCTCACCTGCAGGAGTAGGCACTATGCCGGAGAAAGTGCGCAGGCGGCGAAATCCTCCAGTCTCTGTTGCAGGTTTAGCTGCTTTGTCCAGTAGATCACTCACAGCACGAATGAGGGACTCTGTGGGTGAGGGAACGGGTTCTGACCCAGCTAGAAGAGCATGCACATCCTTTGCAGTCTTCCCTTCTGCTTGTAAAAGAGTATTTAGTTTGACACTAAAATCTTCATCTGCACTTGAAGATTCTGCAGTAATGAATATAGGCCATACTGTAGACTCATCTAAAGTCAACACCTCATTTGGCATGTCTGAATTAAGTTTCTCCCTGCACTCACAAAGCCCTAATATTTGATCTGTTGATTCGTCCAACATTCTTCCCCTTACACGGACACGCCCAAGACACTTTATAGTCTGCAATGTCTCTTCTATTTGTGCAACTTCTGTATTTTGGGGAACTTTTGTCAACAATGCATGGCTCTCATTTATGCCTTCCCCTTGGCACCAGCTCTTAAGCTTATTTACGATAACCTCAGTTTGCTGCATTTTCTCTTACTTGTCTATTAACAATAACAATCAGAAAAGTACTTTGAACTAATATATCTAGAAACTCAAACAAATGATCCCAGCGGTGCCTCCATTTTATGTAGCCCAGTTATACCGTTCTAAAGTAGGTACGGGCCCCTGAGTTCGTTAAACCCAGTAACTTAGGAATAATAACTTAATACACTCTCGTGTTTAAAACCTATGTTGAGTTTCACTCACCTTAAAGTAACAACATTCCAGTACTTTTATGTAGCACTGATTAAGGATAATAAACTTCACATACTATCATATAAAAATCAAACACACACACACCTTTATGAGATTTGAACTTTTGAACATATATTAAACAATTATAGATTCACAAAATGCAAATATTTCAGTCTTTAGTTTCACAAACCCTATATTAATAAATGTGGGCCCACACTTCAATGTCCACCTAAGCCGGCAATGATTAACTAAATATAGTCCCAAACAAAAACCCGTTGCAGGCCTGATGTGATGAAGCGTGGAATTGCAATACCTTA
>NW_015115332.1:40941-43362 GCF_001443285.1 Poecilia latipinna
TTTTCTCTCTCTCCCTCTCTTTTTGTTTGAAAACCTGATTTTATAACTTTTCTTAGCATCATAGTAACTGCCACAGTCGTTCGTGTCTTCCACTGTCTGCTGCTAACAGCATCACTCTGAAGCGCTCCAAGCAGGAACGAACGCAGATAAGGGGGTTCAGGGCAAACATGGATGTGTTGGTTTTTTATCTGGGAATGGGAACATTACATTTTTACTGCTAAAAACAATCTTTGAAAATACAATATGATTAATTGTGTAATTGACAGGGCCTTGATTTTTTTTCTATGAACAAAAAATAAATAATTAAATTGTGGAGGGCCCCCTGTTGGTCAAGGCCCCTAGATTTGTCATCACTTTTCCCCCCTATACTGCGCCCCTGCTAAGCACTGACTGTAAATCAATTACAATTCTGCTCTCAGCTCCACAATTTACATTCTTTAATATTTGCCAACACTCCTTAGAATCATCAGTTACAAACCGTAAAAAGAAACTGTTTAAGTTGTTTGCTTTTGCGTTCTCGTTTAGTGTAGCCAGAACCTTCCAGTTGGAATGGCTCGGATAGAATCCCACACCTCAGGCTTATTTGACTTAAAAACGGACCGATATGCAGGGAGTAAATGAACCACATTATGATCTGAATTGCCAAGAGGTGGTCTAGCTCTAGCTGAATATGCATCCTTAATATTGCCATAACATTTATTTAAGATGTTAGAGTTCCTTGTACTGCACTTCACTTAATGGAAAAATAACAGGCAGAAACTTGTTTAAACTGCAGTGGTTAAAATCTCCAAGGATGAACATCAAGAACTCAGCATGGAGAATGGATAAATGCTCCACAATCTGCAGATTGTGGAGAATCTGCAGATTCTCCACAATCAAGAATATGGCATTTTTTCACATGCCATATTGCAGGAAACGTTGTTGTGTTTAATTTTTTGTATAAGACCACTGACAGAAGGCAACATCATCTTTGTGTTTGACAGAAATTCACATTTTTTGGGTTTGTGTCATTCCTATCACCAGAATCACCAGAATTTGAAGAAAAGAAATAGTATTTTATTGGTTCTGAACTCCTGTAGTTTTACACCTGCTTTCTTCTGCAGTGAAAATTCACTTATACAGACAATTTGAACCTGAAAGTAACTAAAAATTCCATAAAATGTCAGAAAGTGCAATCATTATTCCTCTTAGTGTAAATGTTTTCAGACTGCTGCAGTAAAGAGGTTTTCACAAGCTTCATAAAAACATTTCAAAAGGTATTTAATTGCAAATAAAAGTTTAAATTAACAAATGGTCTACATTGTCATAAAATATAATATCAAGCATCTAAGTTAATCTTTGAAAAGTTCTAAATCAGTATTTCCTGAGAGTCACCCACCTGTTCCTGTTTCAGCTGTTTTCCCAGCACCGGGAAACCAGTAAAACCATTCTGCAGCCATATGGGAACACGGCTTTCAACATTTTACTGTGTTAAGTTGTTTGAGTTCAATAAGTGAATCAATCTGATTTCTTGACTCATTAAGCCAATGTATATATAGGGGAAAACATTTTAATCAACATAGAATAGTTTATTGTTGTTCTTGCAGTGGAAGTGAAGTGAGATTATCTGAGGGCTTCGGGTGTTTCACTGTAATGTGCCTCTTGTTTAAAGCAGCTGCTGTTTGGGCAGGGAGTGCTCCTCTGTTTGTCTCACTCTCACTTAGTCTCTTTGTGATGTTGGCTTCTTTCTCACAGCTAGACAAAGGGGCCATATCTTTGTCTTTGCCCTCAGATAAACTGTTTTATCTCACCTCCTAAAATATAGAAATGTCCACTGCTCTGCCAATGTCTTGCTCACTCTGCTTTGTTCTTCATCAATTCTTTCATACATGTTTTAATTTTTTTTTGCTAAGAGATTAAAACATTTGAAAAGTTTATGTCATCAGCATCTGTCCATTTCCCCCTTCCTCCCATGTCTATCTCTTAGCTTTTGCATCTGAGTGAAAAATGTGTCATGCACAAGTAGCTGCTGGAGCTGCTCCATATGCTGGTGGCTTGTGATCAGATAGTTGGAGACAGTTGGCTAAGACAAGTGAAAAATAAATCATAGTGTTCAAAGCCGAGATGCAGACATAGAAATCAATCATAAACAGTTGTTGGAGCAGCACAGCTGCAGCAGGAGATGAGGTGTGAAAGTGTGTGTGCACTAGTTTGTGTGTGAGCACGATCTCAGTCAGCCTGCGATCCAGCATCTGTTTATTAAGCATTTTGCTCTGTGATGGGAATGTGTGGTAAAGTGGTTAGCAGCTGAAAGGTGAGCTCCGTGGTTCCCAACATGCTTGTAAATAAGGCTACTCCAGTAGGTGTGTGTGAGTGTGTGTGTGTGTGTGTTTGTGTGTGTGTGTGTGTGTGTGCGTGTGTGTGTGTGTGTGTGTGTGTGTG
>NW_015115332.1:46683-57527 GCF_001443285.1 Poecilia latipinna
TCCCTTGAGGGAGGGGGTGAGGGGCCACACTGTAATGCATATCTCACCCAGTGGGGGGCAATGTGTGACCAGGATGTCTGTGTTGTCTGGAATCTGGTTCCATTTGTCGAGAAGAGCCTGACCCCGCGGCAAGTTGAAGCCCCAGCCATAGTACCATGGTTGCCTGCACACACACATACACACGCACACACACACACACACATACACACACACACACACGCGCGCGCGCACACACAGAGTGAGTGGAAATAATTCAGTTTCATATAGAGACTGTAACAGACTGGTCTCAGTCAAAGGCTGCAGGACGTTGACATTTATATTTATGACCCATAATATCATCATTAAAACATATGGTTCAGAGCAAACACAAAAATATCAAGAATCCAAAACTAAACACAGCATATCGACACAAAACTAATTTGACTACAACACATGAAATATCTCCAACTATCATACATCCATCTGAAGCACAAACACAACATGAAAATCAGGATCTGAGCTGAGTTTAATGTACAGTTTTAAGACCTTAAACTGAAATACAATAAAGAGGAAAGCACTCAGAAAAAAAACAGCTCACATGAAAGAAGTGCATTAGTGAAATGGGAGACAGCTGGTGAAAAGCAGCAGGCCTCTGTGTATGTGTCTGTGAGCTGAACTCCCCTCAGTCACTTGGTGATTTTCAGATTTCATCAAGGCTGACTGGTAACACTGACCAGCGTCTTACAAAACAGTTCTGACATGAGGGACGTGTCCTCTCAGTGGCCAGGCATGTGGTCTGACCTTGACTTTAAAAACATGCATGTGGTCATTTGAAGAGCATGCTTTAGAACATTAAGTAGTTTGCAGCCATGTGGCAAAAAGATAAATGAAACATTTCTTTGATCCTGAACAGTGATGGAATGGACCATGACAGGAAGAAGAGGAGAGAAAAAGGGATAAGTGAGGAAAGAACAGAGGAGGAAGAAATCCTTGATGGCTCAGCGTGCCGTTCCTTTACTGCAGGAGCTCATGCCTCGGCCGTGAGTGACGGAGAAGAAATTAACATGTCACTTACAATCTGTACTCCGATCCATCTTCAGCCACAACACACAGCGCACGTATGTGTACAACGGCAGGCGACAGCGTCTGTCACTGCCGGCGTTCAACCAGCTTTTAATAAATTGCTGAGCTCAGTCACTTGAAACGCCAACTTTATCGCTGGAGCTGCTGCAGTGGCATCTGTGTCTAATGGAACATCAGATGAGGATTTTTTAGAATAATATCCGATGTGTGTGTGTGTGTGTGTGTGTGTGTGTGTGTGTGTGTGTGTGTGTGTGTGTGTGTGTGTGTGTGTGTGTTCCTGTATGTGGGTGTGTGTCTGCGTGTGTGCATGAAGGGGTGTGTGTAGGGGCTCAAGAAACTTAGGGAAAAATGCAAGTTGGGCTGGTAAAATAATATTTCCCTCCAGTTAGAGCAGCTGTGGATGGTAATGTGGAGGTCACAGGTGCAGAGTCATGTCCAGGCAAAGGACCATGATGGTTCTGCTGCAGCTCTTAATTACATTTTTATCTCTGTGTAAGGATCCAGGACTAAACAGTTCTTTCAAATGATCCGAAGTGGCCCGAGAACACACTTTCAATCATTTACACAGCGAATATTAAAACATTTAGACTGGGCTCAGCTACAGAAATGGAATATTTATGTCCATCTTAACATGGACATCTAAATTAAACTGGAATGAGCTCAGCAGTGTAACTGATGCTCCTTAGTTCCAGAGTAAAGGAAGGAATGAAGTAACAGCAGAAGAAAAAAAAGGCATGAGTTGCATAAAGTAATTAATCTGAACAAATCATGAATGAACCATGATAAAATGTTTCCATGAATGGACTCGGAAATGTTAGAAGACAGACGAGTGTTGGCGACAGGACAGGGTTAGCAAATGTACACACAGCCAGACAAAAGGTTTGAATGCCCTTTTCATTTAGAATAAAATAATAATCATCTTGCCTGTAAAATTATTGAAGTATTATTTGATTAACAGAACTTAAGCAAAATATATTTACAAAAATAATTTAAACCACAAAGAACAAAATGGACTCAGTAACTTCAATAAAAACAAAGCTTTTTTGGAGCAGCTGAATCTGAGATAACTTAATGACATCGAGAAACATCTGCTGCTGCCCGTTAGTCCTTAAAAGCAATTCCAAATAAATTAATTTTTCTTCACAGAGATTTTTCACAGGTGGTTTTTACCATTTTGAGAAAAGGACATCACAGTAAGATCATACTGTGGTCAGATTGTGTCATTCCCCAAATTAACTCCCAGAAAAGAAAAACAAATCAGAGTTCCATCTCAGTTAACATGTTACATATTAAGTCTCATGTGGGAACTATTAGAAATAGAGTGAGCAAATGTGGCATGTTTGGAACTGTTGGTGGGTTGGGTCTGAAGTCTCTGAGAAGAACATCTTACTTGACTTGTATATCAATACACCACATGAGGTCAGGTAACACATTCACAGTGCAGAAATAAACATGCTTTACACTCATGGTTTATGAAACCCATTTCCTGTTCACCTTAGTCATTCTTATGGCAGGATTTTAATTGGATGTAGTGCAAGAATCAGCCTCAGAGCTGATAGGCCAGAGCTGTGTGTGTAATATCTACTATTACACACTAGTTGTCCCACGGTCATACTCTGTCTTGTATCAAGTGATAGAAGACATACAATACAAACTGGGATAGAAGATTCCATCACAATCTTCTATCTGTGATTGGGATGGAAGAGAGTATGGATGGAGCTAAATAATTGGTAACAGGTGTCAAACGAAGAAAAGCTAGTGGTCATTTTGGCTCAGTGGTGTTAAGATTTTTCTTCTTCATGATGATGTTCCAAAAGGAAGTTCCAGTATTTCTGGCCTCCTATCGGACAGTGTAAAAGGAGTAAAAACAACCACTCACATTTTTGTCAGCCATTTTGTCAGCTAACAATAAAACTATTCAGTTAAAATATCTGCAGCATAATTTTGGTTTTGCATAGTCAATCATGATGTGATTCTCTTGTGGACATCAGATTTTTTTTTTTTTTTTTTTTTTCAGTAAAAGGGTTTTTTAATTTTTTTCATAGTTTTCAGGAAATGTGTTTACAAACTCTAGGGTATGTGCCCAGATTATCTTTGACAGGAAATCAGCTGTACTTCCATGTTTGATGTGAAAAGCAGAAAATAACTGAATGTAATTCATGGATAATAACCGGGCTCAAGCATTATGATGTTTTTATCAGGTAAGGGATTACACTGGTGCAGGGATGTGTGTTAACTCAGAGGAGGAGAAGTGTGGAGCATGCTAAGGATTATGGTAATGTACCAAGCTGCTGCTGTGGGCTTCCCAAAAAAGAGAAAGCAGATGTTTATGCTGGAGGACACAATCCCCAAGCATCTCTTTAGGCTGCCCGCTGGGACAGAGACGCAGCTCAAACCTTTGCTTTTACCCCACTTCTTCACAAACAAGCTTTGCCTTTCAAAACAACAAGAAGCCAAACATAACACCTTCTCTTTAGCTCGCTCTATTTAAACACAAACAGAGGACAGCGGGGCTTTTAGCTTTCATATTTGAACCTAACTGTGTTTGTGTGTGTCTCACTATCGCAGATCCACTGATATCAATGCACTAAGTCCATGAATCATTGAGTACCTCTGCTGAGGGCTGCAAGGCCGCATCTCCTCTCCCTCATTCTCTCTCTCGTCTTCATTCTCTCATCCTATTTGCCTGTGTCTCTTCTTGACGTATTACCCCAGCTCTCACTCCCTCCTCATTTACTCCCCTGACTCACCTCATTAGCAAGGAAACGACCTGCTAGCACGGCCATGGCCAATGGAGGGCCACACTTTTTAAGCATAGCGGTCCAGATGGGAAGAGAAAAGAGTTTCCAGGCATAGAAGAGAGGCTGAGCTGTTGAGATCCTACTTTAGTAGCGCCTTTCACAAGAAATGCATGCTGGCTATTTTTAAGAACTTATTTTTGCTGTAGATACAATCAACATCTTTCTGAATAAGCACACAGCATTTATCTATATTCATTAGGGTTGTTGCAATCCTTGATGTTCGATACCTGTTATTAATATTGATGTAATGATTTTGTCAGTACAGTATAGTTTGTTCTGTTGAACACATCGCATTGACTCCTGGAATAATAAGGACCTTTTTCACCATTAACTTAGATTATTTTATGAAAAGAAAGAAGTTGAAATTAAAATGAATTCAAATTTAACTCATTCAAATTTCTTAACGTACTGCTTCAAAGTAGGAAGATTTGGTTTTTGCAATCTGCAATATTTGAAAGGAGGGATCAATTTAATCAGTCATGGAAAAAAAATAAATAAAAGCACAATTCTGAACATCTTTTTGATTCCTAAATTGTCATCATGTATTTATGAAATGCTGAACTCTATTCATGGTTGACAAAAGTAACTGACATAAACCAGTTATCCTAAATCAATGTTCAATTTATTGAATTTATGTTGCTTTCTTATGAACTGCATTACTGATACATGTTTTACCAATAAACAGGCAATAAAATGTGGTGATTGGAATAGAAGGAAAAATGGACAAATTTAGTACAGCTGAAGTTTAACACGGATCCATGTTAATCGTTTCATGTACTAACACACTGGAAACACTCAGCCATAATCACCTCTGCTAGATTTAATTAACTACTCACAGCTTAATGACCCCAATAGCCTGGAAGGGGTAGTAGAGGAGTAAAACACTCTGCACATGAATACACCCACACACACATACACACATGCACACACCTGTGCACAATCGAGTCTGCTTTCCTCCATGGTTAGCATAGTGCACACACAGCAAGGTGTACCTGCTCATACATTTGTTCATGTAGTGTTTTCTCTACAACTCCAGGTGTCAAACATTCCCGTCTTCATAACCACGCAGATATTAGTCCTGCTCATTAGAATAACATCACAAGAGAAATGCTTGAAATAAAGGGAGGGCAGAAAAGCCTGGTGTTTTCCTGAGAGCCTCTGATTGTGACAGGATCTGCTGGCTACCTGAAGATGACCTCTCCTCTGCTCCTCCCACAGATGAGTGAGAAAGTTCAGCTTTCTTTGAGACAATAAATGTGTTATTAAAACAAGAAAACATGAAACTGTGTGGTCTCTGACCTAAACACTGCTGTGAGACCATTTAACATGAACAAGCAGAAACAATATAACTCCAGGAATTAGTCTTAGCATCATGGGCCAGATGTAAGGACTGATGGTAAACGTCCTGTGAACATATGTAGTAGCTGTTGTAGCAGACAAACTGGCCAGAGACCAATATTCACACTTTGGCTGCTGACAGTAAACCATATTAAACCATAGTAACAGGAGTTTCTTTTAAAGTTCCAATATAATATTGATCCTTAAACAAAAACAAATGTGAGATTTGGTTTGATGCAGTAAGATTGTTTGTCCTAAAGCTCATTTCATACCTGCATTTCCAAAGACTGACAGAAGCAGCTTCCTGATAATCTTCAAGATTAAAGTTCAGAATAGCAGAGATAATTGTTCACCTCCATTTATTTCCCATTCATTAGTTCACCCAGCTTCTTCCAAATGATGCTTTACTTTAACTCATTGTTTTGGAGATAAAAAAGCATTTTCTAAAAGGTCAAATGTTTCTGAATCTAAAGTAATTTCATGAATTAAACAAATATTTAAAAAAAACCTTGTGAAGCCAATCATGTGAGTGCACCTCAGACATGTATTACACTTAAATCTTGTTTACAGAGTTAGGTTAGAGTTAGAGCAATTGAGTTCTGTCTCTGCGAGTGAAGCATCAGTAAGAATATTATGGAGTGATGCAATTTTAGGCCAGAAAAATGTTAGAGTGGCAAAAAATATATATACAAATATATATAAACTACTTTATTTTGGATTACAAGAATAAATATGTAAATTTAAATCCTCCAAGCAAATTTCGATGGCTTCGTTTTATTTCCAAAATTGTTTTGTCTTTTGTGTGTGTGTGTGTGTGTGTGTGTGTGTGTGTGTGTGTGTGTGTGTGTGTGTGTGTGACTTCTGTGTGAGATGTCCCACCAATGGAACATCAATGTCAAAGTCTATGTTTCAGTATGAACCATGGAGCAAACATCAAGACCAGAGTCCCTGTGGGCCAGCATCATGTGAAGTTAGACTGTGTGACATAAATCCGTCTTCTGTAGGATGACTAGCCTCACTTTTGGCTCCCTCGACATCAGATTTGACTGGTGAACAAAAGGGAAAGAGGAAAAAATGGAGATTATGATTTTCAGAGAAGTAGGAAGGCAGAGCAACAAGGGACTCAACTATTCATGTGTCTCTAATCCAGCATCTCATTCTTCCCTCCCAGTGTCCGGTGGTATTCCAGTTTTCCCTGTCTCACTTCTACATGCCTCTTTGTTTGGCAGAGTTTAATCTCTCTTCTTTTCATTCTTCCCTGGGTTGCTTCCTATTCTTTGTCTGTCTCCCCTCCCCCCGCCCCTGCTGCTTATCCCCCACCCTAACACATCTTCCATCCGTTGCTGACAGCCGATGCTCTTATTGAACACAGGAAGCACTGGGGAGACTGGGACCTACCAGGTGTGTGTTTATTTGCAGATAGTAGATCTGAGCCTTATGCTGTAATATTTTAGCAATTCAACAAACAAACTGATTTTCCACCACTACAGTCTGGATTCATCCAGATGGATGGATAATTTCAGTGAAAGGAGGCTGGTGTGATGGATGTAAGGATTTTTGTAGGAGGCAGCTGGCAGTGGCAGCACTGACTGGAGGAATGGATGGGGGATAAAACACGTCCTCCTTCCAGCAGAGGAAGATTTGTTTCAGCAGAGGAGTTTCTGTATGCTTGCCTCTCCAGCTGAACAAACTTTTCCTGTCATTTTATTTTCATGTTTTTGATTGAAACAACCTCCAGATGGTTCAAGGAACACTCTGGTTTCTATTTTGTGTGTTATTGAAATCCAAGCAGTTAATTAGAATAATCCATTGGAACCCTCTTCTACTCACCTACCCTGGAAATTTTGAGAGATCCACTGGATTCTTCTGATTTATTTAAGTGAAATCTGTAGAGTGACTGTTTGCAAAGCAAAATACAAAATAAATAATTCAAGATACTATTTCACAATACTTCAATAAAAAGATTAGTTCTTTGAAAATTCAGAAAATCTCATTTCAAGAAATAAAGAAAAACAAAATAAAAAAAATTAAGCAAAAATCGCATGACCAGTCTGAGCAAGAGTCAGATGAAGATACTCATCTGTCTGTATTTTTACAGATTGTCCTGTAAGATTTATTAATCGGATCTTTGATTTTTTTTTTATATTTATATTTGAGTTTATTGTACTGATGGTTTTTGTTCTGCTCTGGCTCCTGTGATTTTTGTAAGTTTGTCCATCATTTTCCCATGAAACATTTTTTTATTTGCGATGTCTCTGCCGTTCTATGTTTGGATCCACCATCAAACACACATTATGACACAAACACAAGTATGTTCCCTCACAGAAACTGTTGAGACAAGGACTGAACTCAGTTTCATGTGTCTGTGAATTTACTTGTTAGGACCTGCAGAGAGTTACACACATCCTGCTAATGACCAACATGACTTCATTCAGAAAAAGCTGTGTTTGTTAAATATGACAGTTTTGACAGAATTTGAGAGACTGAGGCAGCGTGGCTTCACCAAACTGTTTAAACTGATTAAAATCTTAAGAAATGCTCTCTGGCCTTTTATGTAGCAGGATTGTGATAAATCATCAGTCAGAGTAGGAAAACTGATATCATATTTTTGCTATATATTTTTGCTACATTTCCCATCTCAGAAAATGCATTTTAGCCATTTTCTCCCATTGGAGACATCTATCACATCTGACAGATGTCTAGGATTTTGTTTGCTTAAGTTATTTAACTTACATTAACAATTAGTCCTGATGATTGTGAACTGTCCATAGTGCTCAATCTTCCAAATTTTTGACCCCAAAGTCAAACTAATTCTGCTGATTTGGAGTTTTGAAATAAAATAATTTTAGACTTTTGCTACTTTTCTCTCTTTCTTCTTTAAATATCCACTGTGATGGCCAAATCCATGACCACTCTGAAGTCAGAAGTCAGTAACTCTTATGCATAATTTCTTTTTTCATACAAACACAACACTTTAATTTCAGTAAAACATTTATTAGTTGATTTGGATACATTTGTTCTTTTTGTTAGCGCGCACATTTAGTTAACATTTGCATTTATATCAACTTAAAGTTTAATTTGTTTGCTTAAGACTAACTTTGTTTTCCTGACGGTACTTACCTGCCTTGGAGTGGCCAGACAAAAGATGGGGGCCAGGGCTTAGCAGGCTTAAATGCTGATTGGACTGCACCACTAGTTCCTGCTGGCAGGGGGAATGTGTAGTTTCTTTGTTTAGATAAGTTTTGTATTGGAGTAAATAATAGTATTTAAACTTTAATATTTTTGATTTTCATATTTTGGGTCTTTAGGTTAGCCAAACTTAGCTGTACTGTTAGTTGTTTTGTGTTATTTGTAATTGTATTCTGGTTAGTTATCCCTATTGTGTCTTAATTGGTCTGTTTAGCCAGTATATATACCCCTGTGTGTTATTTCTTTGTTAGGTGAGTTACACAACTGGCTGCACAAACATTTGTTTACATTTTTTCCTGAGCTCAGTTTTGTTTCTTTGACCTCTTTTATGAGTTTAGTTTATCTTTTTGTCATTTATAATCTTTGGGTTAAAATAAAAAGCCCTATTTTTCTAATATATCCTGTGACTCCTCCTGTTTTTAACTCGGTCCATCACACCCACCAATAACTGAAATTCATGATTCAATATTCACATTGGGCTATAATTGACACTATAGTTTCACTGGCATTACAAGAATGATGAATACATATTCCATGGAGCCAAAACAGTGACAAGTGTGAAACTAAAGTAATGAGTCATAAATGGATTGACTAAAGTGGGGATGGTTCAACACTCCACAGCCATTCTAACAGAGAAGAGTGGTGCAGGCTGTTTCTGTCACAGCTCTAATCCTGCTTGTTACCATAGTCGGCCACACTTTGTCTGCAAGCAGGGATCCTCCTTCCCTCCTCATCTCATTCCTCCCACCTGTCCATCTTCATTTTCTGCATTATAGTTTTGTTTATTAATCAATCTGATGTCTTACTCTTTCTCTCACTTTGTCCTCTCACCTTTCTAGCATCCAGACCTCTTGTTCTTTTTCTGCTCTGTCTCAACCAGACGGGCTTATGGAACTCCAGAATATGTTTCCTTTTGATTCAGTAAGAAACTCTGTTCAAGGCTAGGCATTAAAGTTCATTTTTCTGCTCCAGATTGAGAGCATATAAATCATTAATGGCTAAAGTTGTGTCTTTTCATCATATTAAACAACATAGAGTTAATAGAGTTTCTCTAACTTGGCACCCCACTGTGCTGAGTGGGTAGATTAAGTCAAAAATTTGCACACACACACCATGCATCATCACAGGCTATGTTAGCGCTAAGACACACATGTACAGTTTGTCTTTATACACATTGTCCAGGAGCAATACATTGACTACTGTGAAATTAGCCTAAACAAGCTCTGCAAATTCCTTTGTGTAGGTGGAAAGAGGGGATAATGACAGAACCATAAGACTGTATGAAGCTCTGCTTTTTAACTTACCACCATCTGTGAAAAATACAACATACAATAATATTTGTATATTTATACAGCACCTTCACAGATAAAAATCACAAAGTGCCTATTACACTGTGCATAATTATTAGGCAGGTGAGTATTTTGACCATATAATTTTTCCGGGCATATTTTCTAACTCCCAGCTGGATCAGCTAGAATGGATTTGATCATAGCAGGTGATGTGTGTCTGTAATGAGGGAGAGTCTGGCCTGAGGAGGTCAACACTACATCAAGACATCTTGATGTAGTGTTGACCTCCTCAGGCAGGTAAGGCATGGGGTCGCAAGAAAGGTTATGAGAGAAAATCTATTCCATAATATATTTGTAAGTGTTGCTTACAAATATAGTGAGCTGTTTGTTTGTATTTCTTTTTTTTCATCAGTAGTGATAAATACAGACCTAAGGCTTGTCTTTTCTTTTGCTTCCTAATTATATTTGGGAGGCTGGAATGTTATCTTTGTTACATGGTCAGTGTTGCATGCTCTCACTTTGATGTCAACCCAAAAATGATAACAAATTGGCTTTTAAATAAGCCAGTTTGTCTGCAATCTGCTGATCTTCTTAAGATGTTAAATTATTAGTATTTCCTGTATTCAAAATTTATGATTTTCTTTGATTTTCATGGTAGAGCATCCACTTTCTGTTAAATCACCTTGATCAAACAGTACAGCTGCATAAATGATTCCATGTATTACTTTACTGATCTGATATTACTGCTTGTCTTCCCCATGTCTCTCAGCTCTTCTTCATGTCAAGCTACTGATGAATGAATGCCACTAGACCACAAAATATATGCAGTTATTTTTGAAAAGTGTGAATCAGTCCACTCATTACATTCTTAATTGATTAAATTTTTTTAAAAATATATTTACTATTAACTGCAACATCACTGTGGATTTTATGTTTTTGAAGTTATATTACTCTTGCAAATAAAAAGCATCTTTTTAATATTAATAAATTCTAAAAATAAATTGTATGTGCAATATTTTCCATTGGCTACCAACAAACTTGTGGAGAACTGTAAATCTAACTTGACAGATCTGCAAGTGGGCTGTTTTCTCTTGGAAACTAAATCCTTACCCCACCTGTGTCTGGCTTCAATAGACCTTCAGAATCAATCAATCAATCAATCAAT
>NW_015115332.1:58656-60900 GCF_001443285.1 Poecilia latipinna
GTTTATGACATCTGCAAAGAAAGCCTCTCTTGCATGTTTTAGTGTGGAGTGATAGTTACGTAGTCTTTCCTTGTAGATGTCACAATAAACATGTAGTTGAGTTTTACGCCATTTCCGTTCGGCCCTACGGCAGAGCTGTCTTGCAGACAGAACTGTTTGTGCATTTCTCCATGAAGATTTCTTCCTACCAGACACAACCTTCACTTTAATGGGGGTAATGTAATCAATGATATCTGAAAGTCTGCACTTAAAATCATCTACCAACTTATCTACGTCATTATAGCTTAAGGGCGAGGAAGAAGAGTAGATTTGATTAAATGTTTCTGCTGTGTTTTCTGTGAAAGTTTTGTGATAGTAGCTGTTTGTCCAAGTGGGTTAACGGATAAAGAACATTCAAAGATAACAGGAAGTTATCCGACAGGCGACATCAGTAACAGAGACATTGGAAATATTCACATCCTCACTGATAACCAGGTCCAGTGTGTGTCCATGAGTGTGTGTTGCTTGTTTGATATGTTGTGTTAAACCAAAACTCTCTAATATATTAAACAGATTTTTGCCCCTCGGTCTTCAGGTTGTCAACATGAATGTTGAAATCACCGACAATTATTAAACAATCATAATCAATACATATGAGAGATAGAAGTTCATTGAAGTCCATAAAGAAATTTTCCTCATATGTTGGAGTTTTGTATAAAGTTAGTGTCAAAGTTCGTTTGTGGCCTTTTACCTCAATTCCAAGATACTCAAAAGACATAAAATTACCCAAAGAGATTTTACTACAGTTTATGGTATTCTTAAATATTGAAGCCACGCCTCCTCCTTTTTTGTGTTTTCTATTCTCACTTAAAAAAATTGTATGTAGGAGGCGCTGATTCAATTAATATGATTGGTTCATTATTGTCATTCAGCCATGTTTCTGTCAGAAATAAAACATCAATATTATGCTCAGTGATGAAATCATTAATTAATAGAGCTTTAGCACAGAGAGATCTGGTGTTTAAAAGAGCCAGTTTAAGTGACTTGGGGGCTGAAAGTTCTTCAGTCTGAGGTTTGAATTAAGACCGCTGCTTTTTGTATTTCTGTTTTTTCTAACTTTTCTTCTAGTGATCCGGACAGGTAATGTCCTGCTATGAAATGTCGGGGGGCCAGACACATTCTGGTGGAAGACGGTTGTAAAAATAATATCTGGACCCCGGTCTCAGAGTGCCGGATCCTCAGGGAGGTCAGAGGCAGGTTGTTTAGATGAAGTGAGGTCTGCTATGTTAACGCTAGGTAGAGTCGTGTCGAGGCGAACCTGTTGATCTATTCCATCCTGCTGAGAGGAGGAAGAGTCCGTCCGCCTTCCTTTCTGACCCGTATCCTCCACCAGCATCTTCAGGCGGCTCAGGTGCAGCCCGACTCTCTTTAGTGATTGACTTCCTGAGAAACTCTGTTCTTGTGAGTGAGTGTAGGAGCAGATAGGGATGGGGGATGGAGGAGGGGAACCGGTCAATCTGTCACCAGTCGATGTTTTATCAGTTTGTATTGGAATAGTTTGTTCTTGATAAGCGGAGGGTTCCATCCTAGTCAGACATCCTTGAGCCTGTTCTTCTGAAGCGATGGTCACATTGTTGTTCTTGTTGACAAAATGAAAAATGTTTGCAGTGAGCAGCCTTATCCCATGTTTGTTAAGATTGCGTCCTCCTCTTCCAAAGAGGTGAAAGCGCTGCCAGTAGATCCAGAGGTCACTGAGCTGGTAGAGCAGGTTTTAATCAGCCATTTGTTTATCATGCCCAGCCTGGAATGTTTTTCGTCTCCCCATTGAGGCGATGGAATTGGACCGCTGAGAAATAACTTCATTTTTAATTTTCCCATAGAGTCCAGAAGAATATTAAAGTCCTGTTTTAGAATCTCCGATTTTTGCTTTGCCAGATCGTTGGCTCCAACATGCACAACTAAAGTCTCCATGTTTGGCTGATCAGCGGTTAGAGAGAGTAAATCAGAAACAGTGTCACCAAGAAAAGAAACCACTCTCGTTTTCTTGGGATTGCAAACATGACTGATTCCATTTACTGTCTCATCTCCAACAATAAGCACTCTTGGCATACCTTTCGTTTTCCTGGTGGTCATTTTGTCCTTCGGAGCTTTGTAGGGTGGATGTGCTGGTCTCGCCTCATTGTTGATGTTTGAAGATGGGTTTTCACTCAGAGGCTCAGGCTGGAGTGCAGAAAATCTGTTTTTCAGTGGGATTCCCACGGAGTC
>NW_015115332.1:63028-75637 GCF_001443285.1 Poecilia latipinna
AGTAGATTTGATTAAATGTTTCTGCTGTGTTTTCTGTGAAAGTACGTTTTGTGATAGTAGAAAAAAAATTGGCTTCTTAAAAGGATTAACTGTTGAGGGCAGGCCAGGTATTATTTTTGGATAAAGAGTTAATGACTAATGTAACTGCAACTTTTTATGACTGGTAATATTTTTTAAAGCAGGATGTCTTTTTCTTTCTACATCTGACTGCAAAACCTAACCTTCAGCAGAAAACTACAAATTATAAAACCGAAATGTTGTTTACTTTCCCATCTAAATCCAGGTGTACCACAAAGTACCAGAAGCAAGTTAAAGGTAATTGGAATAAAAAGGTGATATATATAACAGAAATGGAAGAGTCTGTACAATACGGATAAAATTTACATTGGAAAAATAATCCTGAACTGTTATTAAAAATAGCATACTCAGATCAAAAGTAATGTGCAACAGAGTTGGGCAATATTAAAAATGTGCAAGATGTGTATATTTGTGCACAGAAAACAGCAGCAGACTGTTTAGAAGAAATTAGGAGACAGATATCAGCGAGGGTGTTCACATAACAGCAGGAGTGTCAACACCTGTTCCAATTTGGTTAAGTCACAAAATGGTTAAGTCTAACAGCTGCTGGGAGGAAGGACCTGTGATAACACTGCTTTGTGCACTTAGGATGCAGCAGTCACTGAAGGAGAGCCAAGAATTGAAAACTCATCTAGGTGATTTAAAGGAATAGAAAAATCCCAGGTCAATAATACATGAGAATATACTTTCTTTTGTCACAGCAGTGGCGTAGGCAAAGCAGATAAATATGCTGACGTGCAATAAGAATTAATTTCTTCAGGTCAGACACCAGTGATTTTCCCTGAATTTGCTTTTCAAGATGATGTCTGCTTATATCTAAAGGTGCTGGCCTCCCTGCTGTAACATACACATCTGTCAGAATTATAAAACATGTTGACTTTCACTGTCATCAGCCATTCCTTGCATCTTATGAGCTCTACTACCAGAATACTGTTTTTATTCTTATTACAGCCAAGAAATAAACAAACCAGCACAGATTACTAAGAATAACACCAGACACATGATAAATACCTGAAGAAAACAATCTCAACATGTACGACATCAGTAGTTTACCGTCCCCTGCTGCTGATGCAAGTCACTGTGGTGGAACAAGACAGCAACATGCACAGCCAGAGCAAAATGCTTTGTGATGGTCCCCAGAGCGGAGAGTTCTGAACAGTCCCTCAACCCCGACTCAAGCAGCTCCAGCCCACTCACCACCCACAGACACACACGGACTGCTCAACAACACCCTCCGTCAGCAGCGCTCGACGGCAGCAGGGAGCCGGGATGCGGCAAATCAGCCGAGACCCTGACAGTCAACTTCATGCCCAGCGATAATGAGCTCCCAACGGAAACAGCACTACACAGGAGGGACTTATGACATGCAAAAACCTAAATGATGAGCTAATCAGCTGTCAAAGTATTAAAAGTAAAATAAAAAAATACATAAGAACAACAATTTAAGTTTAAAATCTTTTTGAGGGCTGTGTCAAAGTAAAACAATGGACAGGAGAAGAATGTAAAGACACAGATGGACAGACAGACATGATGAGGAAAGGACAATGAGTCTGCAGACAAACAGAGCGTCTGCTGTCTGTGCAGGGGATTAGGAGGAGCTAGATCTGAGCACATGCTTTCAGAACTGTGTAAACTTCACTCAGTAGGTGGAGGCTGTAGTGTGTGTATGTGTGTGCGTGTGTGTATGTGTGTTAGCATTTCTCACATTGTAAGGCCCATTTTTCTAACAAATACTTATATTGTGAGGATCCGCTGCTCCCTGGCTCAAAGTCCAGGCCTCCTCAAAACAGGTGCTGTTTTTGGGTTATGGGCCAGGTTTTAGATTAGGTTGTGAATTGAATGTAGTTTAGGGCAAGGGTTGGGCAAAGTACCGGGAGGCCTGTAAAAGAACTAAAGGAGCTGCTGCAATTCTCACTGACTGTTGTCCTCTACATGTGACACATATGTGGACCATGATGTCCGGCTGGAGGACTAAATCCTTCGCTTCCAAAGAAAACATGTAGGTAAAATAAAAAATCCCAAAACCTTGTGGAAAACTGCATTTTAGTATAACTAAACTTTGACGTTCGGGCAATAATTCCAACATGTATGTTTAACACAGAAACACTACACATCACTAACAAGAACCCCAGACTCACAGCTAAACATGGTGGTGGCATCATTGTGATCTGGATTTACTTTCATTGGAATAGAATTAGGGTTTGTTTCAAGGTGGGCGGATTTATGATCAATTTTACAGAACATTCAGTTTGAGACCAAAACCTTCAAGTATCTGCTATAAAGATCAGTCCAAGGAAACATACAAATTATCCAAAGAATGACTTAACAGAAGAAAAATCAAAAGATGTCCTCACAATTTGATAGAGTTGCAGAATGTTTGCAAAGTAGAACAGTAAAAATATTACTCTATAATGAGCTGATAGAAGACTCAAAAGCAAGAAATGTATTAGTTTAAATTCTAAAATTTTTCTGTGAACAGGATTTCATTGTTATTTTTGTTGAATTGCACAGGATATAAAAGAGATGAAAAAAAATCATAAATAATTTATCTTGGTCTCATATTAATGCCTCAATAACCTGGGATTCCAACAGTAGTGTGTAGTTATTCCATGCAGACACCATTTGTCTTTTTCTGCATGAGTCCAGCTAATTTATATTGCATTTAGTCACACTGTAGTACACACGAATAACAGACATATTAGAGAACGACACAGGAGCTGCAGCAGAGAGGCAGCTCCTGTGAGAGCAGTCCTAACTGCCTCCAGTTAGGACTCTAACTGGAGGCAGATCCATATAGACCTACGTCTCATGATGCAACATGAAGGTTAGGGGCAATCAGGGAACAGGAAGCAAAGCCAAAGAAAAGGTGTGAAATATGACAAGCAAAGAATTGATACATAGAGAAAAAGTGGAATGAGTGAAGATGAAAATAAAAAAGAGAAAACAAGAAGCGACTGCTGCTGTCATGCAAGGATAACATTTCACCAAAGTCTAATTTTGTCTGTAAAAACAGTTGAATTTTTTTTCCCTCTCTCACAACCCACTTCCCCCCTTTTCTTCCTTTCACAGTGATAGTTGCCTTGGCAACCATGGCAAATCTTTCTTCTCTCAAACAGATGTCCCATTTAGTTGGAAATTAGAATGTGTAAAAAACCCAAGAGACGCAAATTATTTCAAAGTTCTCTGCTTGTAGAGAGGGAACGGAGGGGAGGAGGAGAGGAAGAGAAAGGTAGAGGGGAAAAAAACAGACAAAATGTAACTTCTCCTCCTGCCCCCTGCCTCCCCAGGCCTTCTCCTTGCCTAATTCCTCCCCTACTCAGTTGCCTATAATTCTGTGTATGAATCATGGAGATTAGCCAGTTCAGCCAGAGCCAGCGGCTTATGGAAGGGAAGTAGATAAAATGTTGGGGGTGGAAGGTGAGGCGGAGGCGAGGAGCTCCATCTCCATCTTCCGGGACAGGTGGAGACAGGAAGTGTATTCCCGGTGCCAACATGGCAGACGGGGCGAACTGCTGGCTGAGTGGCCTCCAGGAAGGAGCTGGGGCTTCTCCTCCTTAGAAGGGATACAACAAGCTTAGGTAACACTTTATTTGAAGGGGGGTGAATAAGACTGTCATGACACTTTCATAAACATGACATAACGCATGTCATGAACATGAATAAGTCTTCATGAATATTTATGACTCTTGTCATAAAGCGTCATTCGGTAAATTATGACACTTTTAATACAAAGTTGACATTATTCAAAATGTCTTTGTTATGACAACTTGACATTAACTAAGAAATCATTACTGATATAAATTTGTTATAAAAGTATTACTGATTGCACTTTAAAAATTAGGTAACTTTATGTTATTAAAGGTAAAGTTTAAACAGTAATGATATATTGGTTTCAGGCTAATTCTACATTCTACAGGCTAAGCTAAGCATAGCTTAGCCTGTAGAATGAGAGGTAATCTGTGAAAAATCTATTAGACTAAGCTAACTATGTTAGACTAAGCTAACTATGCTTATGATAATCTCATAAAGTCTACTCAACTCTCTTGGAGAAAAACTGAGCTATAAATTGACACTCTTGCCTTTTTCTCTCTCTCCCTCTCTCTATTTGTTTTATTTTTATTTTTTGAAAACCTGATTTTATAACTTTTCTTAGAAACATAGTAACTGCCACAATCGTTCGTGTCTTCCACTGTCTGCCGCTAACAGCGTCACGGTGAAGCGCTCCAAGCAGGAACGAACCATTTAACGCAGATAGGGGGGTTCAGGGCAAATATGGATGTATGTTTTTTGATCTGGGAGTGGGAACATAAAATTTTTACTGCTAAAAACAATCTTTGAAAATACAATATGATTAATTTTGTAATTGACAGGGCCCCAGTTTTTTTAGTTTTTTTATTTCTATGAACAATAAATAAATAAATTGTGGAGGGCCCCTCTGTTGGTCAGGGTCCCTAGAATTGTCATCACTTTTCCCCCCTATACCCCGCCCCTGTGTGCAGAATACAGGACGGTTTCCAAGGGATCTTGTTTCTTTTAGCTGTGTGTGGTTCTGAATCACTGCTGATAATGCGTTCGGTTTAGAGCACAAACATTATGGTTACTTTGGGTCTGGGTGGTTACACGGTTAATGAACGCCACTGAGTCTTCATGTGTTTGAGACAGAGTGTGTGTCGTGCATGTAGCAGCAGGAAGGGGAGGTGCAAAGGAACATAAGGACAAAATCGTTTTAATTCCTTTCCTTCCCCCATCAACAGTGCTACATGCCTCGGGGAGTGAAGTCATGTGTGAAATAGAGGAAAATGCCCCATAGTGGGCCATAACACAAAAGCACACACAAATGCTGACATACACACCCATGCATGTTAAAGCTCAGCCCCTTGAGGCCATTTAGCAGGTAATTTAAAGAGAAACCCCTCCAGAGAAACAACACACTAAAACATCCTCCTGTCTGCTCTTCCTGCTTTCCAGAACTGTTTATTCGGCAAAAAGCCGGCAGACTGGCAGCACTTAGGAGGAAGATAAAGATGAATTGGAAGAGGAGTTGGAAAACAGAATAAGGAAGGAGGAGGTGGAGAAAGAGCCATGAGAGGGTGGGGACAACGGGTAAAAAAAAGACGATTTTTTTTTTGTCTATTTTTCTTCCATGCACATTAATTGATGTTCATAATTCGAAGTCTCTTTTATGAAGATTTTATAGACAGAAGGATATGAAATGAAAGTGGAAGAAATCAAGAAATGGAGCCAAAGATGGACTTCAAGTCTAGTGTCAAGTCTTGACTTTCCTCCATATCCTATCAAGTGTATTGATGACTCCATGTATATGAATCAAGTTTCAATCTAGTCAATTTGGATAACATGTTTCAGCAACATGGCAGTTCAAAGTGCATTAGCAGAAACATCATAAACACATTATACAGTCACCAATTGTGAAACTGTCAAGATCCGTGTTTTTGTGTGTTTATTTTTGAGTTTTTCCTGTGTAGTCCTGTTCCTGTGAGTCTCGGTCCTGTCCTCCCCGTTGATTGCTCCCCATGTGTGTCTCATTTCCCCTGATTACCCGTGTGTATTTAAACCCACCTGTGTCTGTGTTGGTTGTTGGATCCTTGTCGTAGTCACATTCTAGTGTGCTCATGTGTGTGTCGCTCACAGTTGTACTGATAAGTCCTGTGTTGACTCCGCTCTCGTTTTCAGTCTTATACTCTGTTGCTACCGGTATTAGCTGCGTGCTATTTGCTACCGTGCTGCCTGTGTTCCTGGACTGTTGAGCTCCATTCATTAAATTATTCACTTTCTTCAACATCCTGGGTTCAACCTGCGTCGTCTCCTCACCACCATCAATCACCCCTCATGACAGAAGCCAGTAACAAACTCTACATTTAGTCAAATGTCATCGTCAAAATCATCAATACACATCAAACACACTGGTCAGTGTTCCATTTAAAAGCAACTTGTTTTAACACGTTTAAAAGGAACTCAGTGTTTCAGCTCTTTTGTAGTTTGTTCCAGATTTGTGGTGCACAGAAGGTGAATGCTGCTTCTCCATGTTTGGTTCTGGTTCTGGATGCAGAGCAGAACCAGAACAGGTCTAGACTCAAGTCTTTCACCCCAAGTGAGGGCCAAGTCTGAAGACTTGGGGAAAAAACATTTTCTAATCAAATCCCAAAAGATGTGGGTAACCTTTAACCCTGCGTCGCTGTAATGACAAATCTGGACTGGTTGTCATTAGGCTTAAATTGTTATATGAAGATTTGATCATTATCTTTTAATCTTTTAAAATGTATGGAAAGTTATGTGTAAAATGTTTGACATTTAATTTACCATCAAAAATAGCCAAAGATTGTTTTATATTAGCTTGAAAATTAGTCATATGCATAAATATAAATAGGTATTTATGCTTTAATAAAAATAATCGAACCAGGTTAAATCCTGTTAATGTTGAATTTGAAATCAATCAAGGTACTTTTTTGTCTTTTTGTAAACTAACCTGTGTATCCTCATATTAATATTGCCCACTCCTTCATTACTGTAGCTGTACAATACAAATCAAATTAAACATTACAAATGCATACATGCAACATGCATCACAAACTGTAATCTTGTAACAAGTTTGTAGGAACAAACTGGGAATGTCCCAACTCAGAGAACCAGCAAAACATCTACAGCATCGTTACCAACTACACCGCCATGCGGCCCGCAGCACATTCCTATTAGTTCTATTTATACTCAGAAGTTCTGAGACTGAATGGTTTCAGAAGCTGGAATTCCAGGTCAGTATGTTGGATGTTTATGAGCTACCCCGACCACGGCATCCAAGATGGCTGGTGCAAAGATAAAGGTGTGACAGTTAGAGTTTATGTACACATTTCGTTAGCAATTGATCAATAAATCTTTATTTATGCTATAAAAAATGCCAACAGTCTTCAGAAAAGCAGATGTAGTCTCATAGACCACACAGTTGCCATGGAAACTGCAGAAATGATATTGTAACTATAGCTAGAGACACTGGGAATAGGACACACCACACCAATGAAAGTGACATTATCAAATTTCAAGCTTATGTGTTGAGCTTTTCAATATGAAAAACTGTTAATCTGATCTCATTCCAAGTTTCAAATTCCAAGATAAACTGAAAGAATCCTGTATAATTCCCAGCACTTACTGTTTTTTCTGGGAAAGTTTGGTCAGCAAGAGAGTCTAAAATGAACATCTAAAAAGAGAAACAGTTTAATGTTGATGCCATCACTACCATCGTTAGACTCAATATCATTAAAGGAAACACTTTCATGCCACCATTACTTCTCCTCGGCCCTCCTCCGATCCCCCTACTCTCCTCTCTTTATTTTAACCATACTCATGAAAAAAAGAAGTTAATTAAAGCTGGAAAGAATCTCCTCTATTTCCTGCTCATCAGTGCAGACAGTTCATCAGACAGAATGCAGGTAGTCTGTTTATGTAAAATGAAAGAGTGGAGGAATAAGAGGAGGGGGAGAAGAGGACAAGGCAGAAAGGAGGAGGAACAAGAAAGAAAAACAGTCTCTCTTCATCTCTTTAGTTTTTGATGAGGTTTCTTAATTGGGACACTATAGAAGGAGAAGTGAATCCTCAATAATTAAAAAATCTAATTAAGGAGTCTTTTGCATCTCCATTCTTAATTATTTCTCGTGGAGCAGTAGGGAACGGCACTATTCGCTGTTTTCATTTAAAAAGGAAAACAGCATCTCCAGCTCTGCCTCTCCAGTCACTCATATCCCCAATCAACATTTCCTTTTACCTTTTATATATATGAAACTATTAACATATTTGGACATCTTTCCTGTCCTCTAAATCAGAGGATTTAGTATTTTCAAGGATCTTGGAAGCATATTCAAAGAGAAAAACAAAAAATAAACTCATTTTGAGCATCTGCAAAGGTCTAATATCGCTGTCAGAACATTTCAATCCTGGCCCAGGCCAAGGTCAGGATTGGCAAGGTTTTATTTGTCATAGAATTTGACAAATGAAAAAATTGAATATCATAGGACCTGGGAAGTTGAACCCTAACACAGATTAGCCAGCAGCAATTAGTAAACACCTGGTGGAGCTGCACATCTGCTAAACTCATAGAGCTACTTCTCAGCTCAATGCTGGTAAAACATTGTTAAATGGTTANCTAAGCTAAGCATAGCTTAGCCTGTAGAATGAGAGGTAATCTGTGAAAAATCTATTAGACTAAGCTAACTATGTTAGACTAAGCTAACTATGCTTAGCTTAGCTACAGGCTAAGCTAAGCATAGTTAGCTTAGTCTAACTATGCTTATGATAATCTCATAAAGTCTACTCAACTCTCTTGGAGAAAAACTGAGCTATAAATTGACACTCTTGCCTTTCTCTCTCCCTCTCTCTATTTTTTATTTATTTATTTATTTATTTATTTATTTATTTATTTATTTATTTATTTGAAAACCTGATTTTATAACTTTTCTTAGCAGTATAGTAACTGCCACAATCGTTCGTGTCTTCCACTGTCTGCCGCTAACAGCGTCACGGTGAAGCGCTCCAAGCAGGAACGAACCATTTAACGCAGATAGGGGGGTTCAGGGCAAATATGGATGTGTGTTTTTTGATCTGGGAGTGGGAACATAAAATTTTTACTGCTAAAAACAATCTTTGAAAATACAATATGATTAATTTTGTAATTGACAGGGCCCCAGTTTTTTTAGTTTTTTTATTTCTATGAACAATAAATAAATAAATTGTGGAGGGCCCCTCTGTTGGTCAGGGTCCCTAGAATTGTCATCACTTTTCCCCCCTATACCCCGCCCCTGTGTGCAGAATACAGGACGGTTTCCAAGGGATCTTGTTTCTTTTAGCTGTGTGTGGTTCTGAATCACTGCTGATAATGCGTTCGGTTTAGAGCACAAACATTATGGTTACTTTGGGTCTGGGTGGTTACACGGTTAATGAACGCCACTGAGTCTTCATGTGTTTGAGACAGAGTGTGTGTCGTGCATGTAGCAGCAGGAAGGGGAGGTGCAAAGGAACATAAGGACAAAATCGTTTTAATTCCTTTCCTTCCCCCATCAACAGTGCTACATGCCTCGGGGAGTGAAGTCATGTGTGAAATAGAGGAAAATGCCCCATAGTGGGCCATAACACAAAAGCACACACAAATGCTGACATACACACCCATGCATGTTAAAGCTCAGCCCCTTGAGGCCATTTAGCAGGTAATTTAAAGAGAAACCCCTCCAGAGAAACAACACACTAAAACATCCTCCTGTCTGCTCTTCCTGCTTTCCAGAACTGTTTATTCGGCAAAAAGCCGGCAGACTGGCAGCACTTAGGAGGAAGATAAAGATGAATTGGAAGAGGAGTTGGAAAACAGAATAAGGAAGGAGGAGGTGGAGAAAGAGCCATGAGAGGGTGGGGACAACGGGTAAAAAAAAGACGATTTTTTTTTTGTCTATTTTTCTTCCATGCACATTAATTGATGTTCATAATTCGAAGTCTCTTTTATGAAGATTTTATAGACAGAAGGATATGAAATGAAAGTGGAAGAAATCAAGAAATGGAGCCAAAGATGGACTTCAAGTCTAGTGTCAAGTCTTGACTTTCCTCCATATCCTATCAAGTGTATTGATGACTCCATGTATATGAATCAAGTTTCAATCTAGTCAATTTGGATAACATGTTTCAGCAACATGGCAGTTCAAAGTGCATTAGCAGAAACATCATAAACACATTATACAGTCACCAATTGTGAAACTGTCAAGATCCGTGTTTTTGTGTGTTTATTTTTGAGTTTTTCCTGTGTAGTCCTGTTCCTGTGAGTCTCGGTCCTGTCCTCCCCGTTGATTGCTCCCCATGTGTGTCTCATTTCCCCTGATTACCCGTGTGTATTTAAACCCACCTGTGTCTGTGTTGGTTGTTGGATCCTTGTCGTAGTCACATTCTAGTGTGCTCATGTGTGTGTCGCTCACAGTTGTACTGATAAGTCCTGTGTTGACTCCGCTCTCGTTTTCAGTCTTATACTCTGTTGCTACCGGTATTAGCTGCGTGCTATTTGCTACCGTGCTGCCTGTGTTCCTGGACTGTTGAGCTCCATTCATTAAATTATTCACTTTCTTCAACATCCTGGGTTCAACCTGCGTCGTCTCCTCACCACCATCAATCACACCTCATGACAGAAACCAGTAACAAACTCTACATTTAGTCAAATGTCATCGTCAAAATCATCAATACACATCAAACACACTGGTCAGTGTTCCATTTAAAAGCAACTTGTTTTAACACGTTTAAAAGGAACTCAGTGTTTCAGCTCTTTTGTAGTTTGTTCCAGATTTGTGGTGCACAGAAGGTGAATGCTGCTTCTCCATGTTTGGTTCTGGTTCTGGATGCAGAGCAGAACCAGAACAGGTCTAGACTCAAGTCTTTCACCCCAAGTGAGGGCCAAGTCTGAAGACTTGGGGAAAAAACATTTTCTAATCAAATCCCAAAAGATGTGGGTAACCTTTAACCCTGCGTCGCTGTAATGACAAATCTGGACTGGTTGTCATTAGGCTTAAATTGTTATATGAAGATTTGATCATTATCTTTTAATCTTTTAAAATGTATGGAAAGTTATGTGTAAAATGTTTGACATTTAATTTACCATCAAAAATAGCCAAAGATTGTTTTATATTAGCTTGAAAATTAGTCATATGCATAAATATAAATAGGTATTTATGCTTTAATAAAAATAATCGAACCAGGTTAAATCCTGTTAATGTTGAATTTGAAATCAATCAAGGTACTTTTTTGTCTTTTTGTAAACTAACCTGTGTATCCTCATATTAATATTGCCCACTCCTTCATTACTGTAGCTGTACAATACAAATCAAATTAAACATTACAAATGCATACATGCAACATGCATCACAAACTGTAATCTTGTAACAAGTTTGTAGGAACAAACTGGGAATGTCCCAACTCAGAGAACCAGCAAAACATCTACAGCATCGTTACCAACTACACCGCCATGCGGCCCGCAGCACATTCCTATTAGTTCTATTTATACTCAGAAGTTCTGAGACTGAATGGTTTCAGAAGCTGGAATTCCAGGTCAGTATGTTGGATGTTTATGAGCTACCCCGACCACGGCATCCAAGATGGCTGGTGCAAAGATAAAGGTGTGACAGTTAGAGTTTATGTACACATTTCGTTAGCAATTGATCAATAAATCTTTATTTATGCTATAAAAAATGCCAACAGTCTTCAGAAAAGCAGATGTAGTCTCATAGACCACACAGTTGCCATGGAAACTGCAGAAATGATATTGTAACTATAGCTAGAGACACTGGGAATAGGACACACCACACCAATGAAAGTGACATTATCAAATTTCAAGCTTATGTGTTGAGCTTTTCAATATGAAAAACTGTTAATCTGATCTCATTCCAAGTTTCAAATTCCAAGATAAACTGAAAGAATCCTGTATAATTCCCAGCACTTACTGTTTTTTCTGGGAAAGTTTGGTCAGCAAGAGAGTCTAAAATGAACATCTAAAAAGAGAAACAGTTTAATGTTGATGCCATCACTACCATCGTTAGACTCAATATCATTAAAGGAAACACTTTCATGCCACCATTACTTCTCCTCGGCCCTCCTCCGATCCCCCTACTCTCCTCTCTTTATTTTAACCATACTCATGAAAAAAAGAAGTTAATTAAAGCTGGAAAGAATCTCCTCTATTTCCTGCTCATCAGTGCAGACAGTTCATCAGACAGAATGCAGGTAGTCTGTTTATGTAAAATGAAAGAGTGGAGGAATAAGAGGAGGGGGAGAAGAGGACAAGGCAGAAAGGAGGAGGAACAAGAAAGAAAAACAGTCTCTCTTCATCTCTTTAGTTTTTGATGAGGTTTCTTAATTGGGACACTATAGAAGGAGAAGTGAATCCTCAATAATTAAAAAATCTAATTAAGGAGTCTTTTGCATCTCCATTCTTAATTATTTCTCGTGGAGCAGTAGGGAACGGCACTATTCGCTGTTTTCATTTAAAAAGGAAAACAGCATCTCCAGCTCTGCCTCTCCAGTCACTCATATCCCCAATCAACATTTCCTTTTACCTTTTATATATATGAAACTATTAACATATTTGGACATCTTTCCTGTCCTCTAAATCAGAGGATTTAGTATTTTCAAGGATCTTGGAAGCATATTCAAAGAGAAAAACAAAAAATAAACTCATTTTGAGCATCTGCAAAGGTCTAATATCGCTGTCAGAACATTTCAATCCTGGCCCAGGCCAAGGTCAGGATTGGCAAGGTTTTATTTGTCATAGAATTTGACAAATGAAAAAATTGAATATCATAGGACCTGGGAAGTTGAACCCTAACACAGATTAGCCAGCAGCAATTAGTAAACACCTGGTGGAGCTGCACATCTGCTAAACTCATAGAGCTACTTCTCAGCTCAATGCTGGTAAAACATTGTTAAATGGTTAATAGAGGAGCCATGCTGTAAATGGCTTCCTGAAAGTGGAGTTTCAAAGCATTAAATTACAAAGTCAAATTT
>NW_015115333.1:0-1259 GCF_001443285.1 Poecilia latipinna
AAAAAAACCGAAGAGGAGCCGACAATGTTCGAAGCTTGGAGCAGAGGTTGCGCTGGAGTTTTTTCGTTGTCCGTCAAAGAAAAAAATAATTTTATTTCCAATTTGTAGTCATCAAACGAAACATTTAGTATTTCTCTGCAAGACCGTTTTTGAAATCAGGTAACATTTTACGAAATGACGTGATTAGAAGACGGCAGAACTCTGATCGTTTCCTGATCCCGCACTCACTTCCCTCGACCCGCGGGAGAAAAACCCAGCAGAAGCGGATCAGCTGCGCTAGACGCTCCAAAGCCTCTGGTCCGTTAAAGCGTCCAGATCAGAGGTGATTCTCTGACAGATATTGTTCTTAGTATGATTAATAATGAGCTCCGCGATGTTCTCTGTGCGTAAAGTTGAAACTGCCTGCGCACCAAGTGTCAGCTGCGCTTGATCACAGTCTGGACAGAAACCAGCGGACTGCTCTCTGTTCTTATCAAGACGAGGGTGAGGAGGGAATCTGACATATTAACTCAGTTAAGTTTTTACTGGTTTTGTTTTTAAAACACCATTAATGTAAGCAGTGTAACTATATATTGTATATTTCCCATCACACATAAAGCAGATAAATGCATCTAACTTTTTCTCCATAGTGACAAAAACCACTGACTGTGGCCCCAATAACTTATAATAAACTAAATTAAACGACTCCACTTAAATGACCAGCACTTCACCTGCTGGGGTCTGAACGCACAGCTTCACAAATTCTTCCTGGTTGCATCTGCAGAGAAATCTGCGCTGATTCTTCGACATTTGGATCTGTATGAACCAAACCGAACAATTGAACTCTGCGAGATTTTTTTTCTTTTTCTTTTTTTTTCTTTTTAACCCTGTGCATGGTTCGGGTGTGCGTTTTTACCAGGATTTTTTGCATGGTTTCGCTTCTCCAAAACGGACAGATGTTACGTCTGCCGCGCTCCTTCTGGGTGCGGGAGGGTAACATCTTCAACTTCATTTGTTAAAACTCCAGGGCAAGTTAAGTTTAATTCTTCGCAGCGGCGCCGCATTGGTTGTGCAGCGGACTGCGCATGGATCTAATTAACTTCTGCACCTTTATTTATTTCCTCGAAATAAACTGACAGCTCCTCTGTTTAGACTATAAATGGATTAAAACAACGTTGCATTGTCTTTAGTTTTCTCTGTTCTGTACTGGAGACTGGAGTTAAAGGCGCCATTTCAACTAAAGATTTGCAATGATCTCCTAACCAAGGTGTCCCGTCCAT
>NW_015115333.1:5404-10151 GCF_001443285.1 Poecilia latipinna
CCCTGGGGTTCGATCGAACCCGGGTTAAGAACCACTGTTCTAGACATATGACTTACACACTGACCAGGGCTGTGATTTACTATATTAAAAAAAAACAAACTACAGTTTAAACTATTTTAATCAAATCATGGTCTGTTTAAGAAAAATATTCTACTGATGAGATTATATTAATTGAATAATGAATCTAAAATTAACTTAAATTTAGGCCTACTCAAAACAATGTTTTGTCTAATATTTAAACGTGGTTAAAGTTAACACTAGCATTAAAGCTAGCATAATTAAGCTAATAATTCCAACACCATCTATAGATATCTATCTATTCTATCTATCTAGCTATGTATATATATACTGCTCAAAAAAATAAAGGGAACATTTCACTTTAATTTTGTGTGTGGCTCCAAATCCAGGCCTCCATTGGTTAATAAATTTGATTTCCATTGATGATTTTTGTGTGATTTTGTTGTCAGCACATTCAACTTTGTACAGAACAAAGTATTCAATGAGAATATTTCATTCATTCAGATCTAGGATGTGTTATTTGAGTGTTCCCTTTATTTTTTTGAACAGTGTATATAAACATCATCGCACAGATAATCAAAACACTTAACATTTACATAGCATCTTTGTAAGATTGTCCTTGTTAGCTAGCGTAACCTGTGTGTACTATTAGTGTTTTTTACTGATAACCTAGTTTTATACAGTCGGTTAACCTTGATGTGTTCAGTTGAAGAAGGGAGTCAGACCACAGGAGTTGCTGGTTGTTCTTTAATGCAGGTTGCTGGCAGAGGCCTGCACAAATAGAAATAAAAATGCCCTTTAACAAGCAGCTCTTCCATTCACAGGAGTCGGAATTCTCCTCTTCTCAGGCAGCCTAGTGCCAACTCAGAGTAGCTGGCGTAGTAGTACTATTAGTAGAGTAGTAGGGCTGCACAGTGGCGCAGTTGGTAGAGCTGTTGCCTTGCAGCAAGAAGGTTCTGGGTTCAATTCCCAGCCCTGGTCTTTCTGCATGGAGTTTGCATGTTCTCACTGTGCATGTGTGGGTTTTCTCCAGGTACTCCAGTTTCCTCCTGTTAGGATGGCCCTTAGCAGCTGGAGGAAGCAGCTGCTAAGGGCTGGGTGTTTATTCACCAATATTTAACAGACAAACAACAGTCACAAACCCACCAAGAAACATGGTAAAACAAAATACATACACACACAGTTTGACTAACTAAATCCTCAGAATAATATATATTGCCAAATACTATTAATTTTAAGCATCTCTAAAACACATTTTTATCAATATAAATATAAATCCAACATTAAATTTATAAAATGCCTAGCTCTACTGCTCCCCCTCTTCCATCTGCTTTGGTCTCTTCTGGAACCTTTAAAAGGTGCTCAGGCCCCCAGGGAATCTTTTAGCCTGAACACCCTGCAGAGGAAGAGAGAGTTAAGCCACACCCACATAAAGCCTTCAAACAATCACAATACTTATATTATCCTTTTGTTTGTATTTTAACAGGACACCATCAGTTCCAGCTGAGATGCAACTGAATAAAACACACAATCAATAAAACATTTCAATCTGTTTGTATCCGTTTCATTTCATTCATCATGCATTTCTTTTATCATTTAACAGCTTTTAAGTGTTGTACTGCCAAGTAATGAAGACCTTCATTACACCTCCCACAGGCTTAAAACATGTCAGGTTAATTGGCCTCTCCAAATTGCCCCTAGGTGTGAGTGTGTGTATGCATGGTTGTTTGTCTCTGTGTTGCCCTGCGACAGACTGGCATCCTGTGCAGGGTGACCCTGCGTTTCCCCCGGAACGTTAGCTGGAGATAGGCACCAGCAACCTTCCCGACCCCACTAAGGGACAAGGGTGTAAAGAAAATGGATAGATGCAGTAGAGTAGTACTATTGTTCCCAGAAATAAATCCACAATAACACAAAAAAAATAATGTAAGGTAAGTGTTGAGAGAAAAGAGGCAGCAACTACTGACAAACAGCTGCGCAAGACAATGGTACCAAATCAGGACACACAGAACAGCAAACATACGCTTTGCATGAGACACAGAGACAGAAGCTCCAACATAGTAACAAAATGGGTGCACACATAAAAACACAACATAACCCAAACACCAACCATACATTTAAACACAAAATGTTCGCTCTGTGGCAGAACCTTTCACTCTCAGCCGTTTTTTTTACACACACACAATCACTCCCAGCGCTTTTCACACACACACATAGAAATGGATCCACGCATTACAGCTCCTATTTTTGTCCTCTTTTTTTACTCTTATTACACTTTAGAAGATCAGATCAACGATCAACCTCTTGTCTTATCTTTTTTCCTATGGTGGACCGCTCTCAACGCATTGCGTTTCTTGAGCGAATCTCAGATTGGCTATCCCGTTCTTTTCCGAGGGCAGTACTCCCCGAGAGTAAAACTGACAAAACCTAGCCTTTACCTTCCCCGCGTCCGGCAGAAGGGGGGTGCGGCCAACTCCTACTGCAAGCCAATCAACCTTTTTTACTTTGACTCTTAAGAGTCAAAGAGTCAAGGTTAAGACAACTTAACTTTAACTCTTAACTTTACTCCTATGAACAACTTGAAACAATTAGACCAGTCAGAAGCAGTACGAACAACCGCTGACAATCGAACAATGGGTGACAACTTAGACAATTCAGTGACAAGCAGTATGAACAATGACTGATAGCTGAAATTTATACAGACCTGAGAAACAGTACAATGGTGTATATTAAGAAACAAGTGTCCTTACCTTTCATGTAGGCCCTACACCAGAGTATTGTTTCTGAAAGTCTGCGCCTGAACGGCCAGTCCAATCTCTGCTCATGTGTCAACACAAACCATCCTCTGCTACAAATTGTTGAAAATTACTTGTTCAACACCGATGGACCAAAAATGTGCCAATGCACGGAGCAGAAAATCAGCCAACACAAAGCAATCAGACTTTACTTTTTTTAGCGCTAAAAAAAAAGAGACGCTTACCCTCACAGACTAGATGTGAATGTGACCGAGTCTATACAGCATCTGATCAAAAACGGGAAGATTTGTTGCTTATGATCTAAGAACACGCCCAATGGTCATCCGATATTTTGCGTCACCTAAGTTTCTATTTCCTTGGAGATGGGAGTGAGAAGATGGTTCAGTTTCTGTATCTGTTACAAATACAAAGGCCTTTGTGTGAAAATATAAGAATGTAATGTGTGAAAGCATGTGAGTGTACTTGACCTTGATAAGCGTCTCAATATAAGGTAAGGTAATTTTATTTATATAGCACCTTTTCAGCAACAAGGTAATTCAAAGTGCTTTACATGAATTAAAGGGAAATATAAACAAAATAACCAATAAAAATAAAGAAAACTCTGAGATAATTGCATAACCCAGATGTGTTGTGTACTTAATATAACCAGCTTAAACATTGTAGAACAAAAGAACCAAATATACATACCAGCACAAATAGAAATAAAATACCCTTAACATGCAGCTCTTCCATTCACAGGAGTCAGAATTCCCCTAGCAGATAAGCACATGGAGAAACCCTGTGACTAACTAATAACATCTGCTCTAACATTTACAAAAAATGTTCTGAACTTGTCATAAACAATACTCCTCTGTATGTATTAAAACATATAAACATTCACAGCTGCATGTACTTACAATTATTTTATATATTTCATAAAATGCAAGCTTAACCAAAAGCAAAGAAAATTTCCTACCTCTTCTCAGGCAGCCTAGTGCCAACTGAGGGTAGTACAGTACTGATGTCATAAGACACTCTTAAAGTGACAGTACAGGTACTAGTGTTGACCAAAATAAATAAAATACAATTCTTAAAATATAACAAAAAATAGGATTCTTCAGTTTTAATCAGGATTTGGTTAAATTTCAAACATAAAAAATAAAAGCACATTTTCTAAACTTGTTACACTAGGTCCGACATATGAGGCATTATGGTGAATACAAACAATTTATTAACTTACCTTTTAAGTCATTGTGAAGTTTGACACATCCAGCTTAAATCCTTTGTCGATGTTGGAGCGTTTCAGGACGTCTGAATAATTCTATAAGCATCAATAGTCCTGCAGCAACCGAGGAGCCATTGTTAACATACTGTTGCCTGTGCACCGGAAGCAGTCTATGTGGCAAAAAAATGCGGAAGTGCTAAAACGGAAGTTTGTGGCATATAGGCTATTAGTATTTTATATATGCACAAATTTCTTTTATTTTTATGAAAGTATTTTATTTTACCTGAACACTGTCCCTCAGCTGTGTGTGTTTGTGTGAGTCTCTGTGTAAACACAAAGAAACATTATGACCACCAACTTCTCCAGAATAAGAAATATTACAACTAATCAGTCTCATGTTTTGACACATTTTCATAAATGACTTCCCTGTCCTATTTCTTGTCTGTAACATTATTTGTTACATAACTAAGTTGTTTTTGATATCTGCTATCATCCTGAGGTCTCTCCACCTCATCTATGTCCTTTATTATCTTTACCTTATCTCATCTCCAAAACCTCTAATAGAGGAAAATAGTGCGTAATTTTCTAATTTCCACTATTCCCACTGCCCTTTGGCACTGCCGCCCACCTGAATGTTCTCATCTCCCCAGTCACGCTGTCCAGCACATCTCTCTAATCATTATCTTTTTTTTTTTTTTGCTTTGCATTTTGGTCCAAAATGTTTTAGCAAACAACCTGTTTATATATATATATATATATATATATATAT
>NW_015115333.1:13986-16859 GCF_001443285.1 Poecilia latipinna
TATATATATATATATATTTTACCTACTTTCTGTTTTGTATAAATTAAAATACTCTTAGGAAATAAAACATGAAAGGCAGTCTGACTTTCTCAACTTGAGGACTCAACGGTTTTACCACCATTTTCAAACATGCTCTGCTTCTACTTGTTTCAAAATATGCACATAAAATGTTGTGCAATCTGTGAAGGCACATGCACCTGGGATGCATGCGCCTTCTCCATTCTAGCTTGACTGTTCACTGAAGAAGCATATACACACAGACAAACACCCCTCCACTCACACACATGCACACAAAGTATGTCTTTCTATCTTTACAAGCACTATGAATTAACTTGCATTCAATTCACACCTTAGTTCTAAACATAAACCTTGGGCCCCAGAAGGACCAGTTGATCCCCACAATGTAGTATGTCTAGAAAGTGACAATGTATCAAATGCAAGCACACAGACACACACTCATACACAATATGCAAACACAAACTAGAGAGATGACTTCATAAGGCAAATCTTTATTGAGGTCTGTGATAATAAAAGCTGAAATAAGCCGAACACCTTAGTGATGTTAGCAGAACACCTTTTCCTAATTAAAAAACATGTTTGTTATACTTGTGCTGATAATGACTTCAGCTGGACGATGAAGCCTAGGTAAAGAGTTGTATGTTTCAGCTGTGTCAAGCAGTCAGAAATCTGGCTGTAACTTGTAATTCCTGAGGTTTATGTTTTAATAAAATGTTTAATCATTTTAATTTTGTATTCTGTAATAAACTTTTAAATTAAGTAATACTATGAAAATGTGATATTATGAATTACTTGATAGGTATTGGTGAACTTATCACTTATAGAGAAACTGATCCTTGAAAAAAAGTAGAAAAAAAAACATTGAAATGAAATGTATGTCTAACTCCTGATGAAGCACATCAGAACTAGCACCCACCAGTAGGTATCACAACATCAGTGACCTGCTCCTGCCAAATTGAAGGTTGATATAAGTATGACATAAAATTAACCCCCCTCCAAAAGAAAACTAAAAATTTGCACAGCATTGTATCTTTAAAGCCACAATGATTTTGTACTGATATGTTTACGGCTCATTTGACATATTGTCTACCCACTAATGCAGTAACAGCACACAGATCAACATCTGTGGGAGACTAGAGCATGCCCAGGGATGAACATCCTCTAAGAATGGTTTTCCAAAGAAAAGTGCAAAACTGGTGAAATATGGCAAACACATTTTTGTACTTTCACAATGTACTATGTACTTTAACTGTGACCCCTAGAAAAAAAAACATATTTTCATTGAAGTTAATAGAATAATCTCAATACAGAAAAAAAATCTATTATGGCCATTGCCTTTAAGAATGGAAAATCCTAACCGATGGATCAAAAATATACTGACACATGGAGCAGAAAATCAGCCAACAAAATCATTAAGACTTTACTTATTTTATTCACTTTCAGGGCTGAAAGGAGACGTTTTTACCATTGCATTCCAGAAGAGTTTCTAAAAAAGTCTGTGCAGCATCTGAGGAGAAGGAGGAGGGTAGCTGATTATATGGACTGAAGACACTCCCTGAAATCACACCATGTCTCTGTGGCCTGATAAGTTTCTGTTTTCTGAGAAATGGGCCTTAGCGTCTAACAGAATCAAAAATGTAACTCTTTCTCAACTTTGGTAAAGCGTCTCAGCACCTTCCTATGCAATTCCACTTGATTCTCATCTCCCTTCAGTGGTCTGTCTGGTATTTCTCAAATTGAGCTAGAACAGAAGGAGTTGTGAACGATGCGTTTCTGTGCTGTTTTAGAATTCTAGTCTGGCTATGGTTGTAGTTTTGCAATGACAGCAAAGGAAGTGAACTAAGCAATTCGGTCCTAGTGGGCCACACTTCTAATTAATTAAAGCCAAAGAGGAATGCTAGTCATTTTAGTGCTGAAAAAAAAATATCTCAGCACTTGTCCCTTTGCAGTGGGGTAGGGTTGCCACCTTTCAGAAATCTAAATAAGGGACGAATACTAATGTGCGTTGTCCTAGTTTCATAAGGAGGGGTGTGGTGGGGGAACTGCGGTGGCGGCAGCGTGTCGGTTGGTCTGTGATACCCAGAAAGCAGTTGGGCACAATATCGCAACACCAACACCATGAGTGAAATAATGACTGGGGCAGCCTGCTATATAAAGTACTTGGGGACCTCTTAACATACACATTTGTAGAATACGGAACAAATTGGCTCAATAAGGACGCAACATTTAACAGCCAAATACGGGACGGTTCCGTGTTTTATGGGACGGGTGGCAACCATAGACATAATATAACAATAGATGTCTCAAGGACCGCTCTCCATTTAATCGATCATAATACACATTTTTGTTACTTAAAACCTTATTCAAATAGCTATCAAAGCTACAGTTATAAACAATTGTAATTTTTCATTTTTTTTAATTGATTTGACACAGTTCAGCATATTTAAATATGCTTAGTGGGGAAAACAGAATAGGAATAAAATATCCTGATATTGATGTATGATGAGCATTTTACAAAGCACACAGCCATTAATAATGTATTTAATCATTTAGTAATAATACATATTTATATAAATATACAAACCAAATAAATTATTAATAATGACACAAATAAATAATGATTAATACTGAATAACATATATTAGATACACATTTATATAAACATGCATCTAATTATTCATTGGCTGTTTTCCAGCCGACGAGTTCTAGCTTCAAAGTGATTCAGCAGAGTGATTCAGCATTTAGTCCAAAATCCGAAGCGAGATTCATCCATGCTGTGCAGTGAATCCGTCTCTCTTTAAAGATATTTCCCACTTCTTCCTCACATCGTGTTTTTATGAAACCTTCAAAACAAA
>NW_015115333.1:20848-21851 GCF_001443285.1 Poecilia latipinna
AGAGTGAAAGAATTAATAGTCTTTACCAGCTGTATAAACTTTGCTGGTGAATGGTATAACACGTAATATAAGTTTTATAATACATGCTACATTATTTCATGTCTAATGTAGGCTCTTAGATTTACGGAATCTCCGTTAGCCTTCATAGCGGGGCTGAACCCCGGTATTGCACCAAGCACTATAGTTAATATTAGCTGGTATCTCACCGGTGGACATAAATACAGTAAAGTAATATTCTTATAACAAAAATGCACAATAATATGTCCATCTTACTTTTGAAATATTGTTTGTTGAGCCCTCAATAGTCCGTCGATCCGAACAACAATAACCTGCAATGCTGAGGCATCTTATGCTGTTTTGGTTGAGCAAAGCAGGAGGGACGACCACTCCAAGATGGCCGACATATTTCCTGCGCCAGAGCAGCCAATGTGGGGTCTACTCTTATAGTATGTCTATGGTGGCAACCCCACAGTGGGGTTAATGTTGCTTACAGCACAAGCAATTTCCGGTAAGCTTCATAGCATAGCTTCCTTCATTATCAGGGTGGCAAATTACATACATCACAGCTAAACATTGGCGATTGGATAAAATCAGATCCAATCATTTCAAACTTGCTAAAGTCCATGCCTTCAGCAAGCAATGGTTCTCAACAGCCAAGGGTCCAGACCCTTTGGACTAAAAGCGTAGAACAAGGGGCTAGTTTTACCAGGTTATGAAAAGTAACCTAGTGCGAGCCTTGTACTGTCATGTTTGTTAAGGACTGAGACCCCAATGCAGGGCATCCATAATGGACACCAAGAGATAATTAGAAACCTTTATCAGCCTCCTGATGCAGTTTTTTATTTTTATTTTTATGCTTCAATCTCATTCTGTGAGCATGGGTATTTAATGTAGCAGACAAAATTATCTCAAAACAGATAAACCACCTAAATCCAAGCACAGTTAATTTTTTTTATTTTTAAGCAATAAATAATGAATGTTATTTTGTCCCTAGTGACGTTGC
>NW_015115333.1:25223-33479 GCF_001443285.1 Poecilia latipinna
CCTTGATACTCAGTGTTGCCAGCAGTCTGCAATAACAATAAATTGCCATTAGTGAAAACCCACAAACAGTCTTTTGGCTAAATTTAACAAAAGAAGCAGTTTGGCGCCATCATGTGGACAGATAAAATCTCTACACAATGGCGGCAACCGGCAGCACATGCCCTTAATTACTCTATCTGCCGCGACAACTCAATGGAAAACAATAACAGATACAGCCGAAATGCACATATAACTGAATCTAGAATAAACAAATAGAACGCTAAATGCGGTAACTTACTTTCTGTCATCAACTTAACACTCGGAGCATCACTTCTCAGGACTACACCAGGAATGCAGTCTCACATGTGGAAATGAAGCAAACTGACCCGGAAGTATATTAGGTTGCCCTCATGAGCGCTAGCTCAGTACTAAACTCAGGCTTACATCACTTCCTAGAATGACCTCTAAACCATTATTACAAAATAAAATAAAATACTGAAAAAAAATCAGAGCCTTTTATACAGATACAAACTATAATCAGAATCACATTTACTTGGTAATTCATTGTAGGGCTTTTATATTGTTTTCACATTGCCCATTATATATGTATATCATCCACTTGACGTTGCAGTAGAGTAAATGAAGCACCGCATCGGCATAAGTCAAAAAATTGGATGGAATGCCTCAGATGGTGAGGCATTCCAACTAGTGATGGTGAAATGAAGCTTCATTTCACCATCACTAGTTGAGAGGCAGAAACAAAGTCAAGTCCAGATAACAGAAATTAGTATCCAACGTGGACCAGGCAAGACAGGGAAATCCAAAAGACAAAACGTGATTGTGGTCATGGTCAAGCAAAGAAGGAAGCACTGTATATCTATTCACTCATGGGCTTTCAAAAATCCGCCACATTCTGTTTATCTGAAAGCTGAAAATATCTGCTGGTGAACAGGTGGATGACATGAGCCTGATTGCACTGCAGTCAGCAGCATGCAGGTGGATCAGATGAGCTTGATTGTAGAGGTGAGATCTGAGGAGGAAAACAGAGCAGGTGGAATCATGACATAGTAATATGTGATCTTGACTGGTCTTGAAATAAAATCCTGAGTCCTCAATGTCCGAGACCAAGGCAAGACCGAGACCAAATACTGACACTAGCACAATATTTACTGCTAGCAAATTTTACATGCAACAGTCCGCATACACTATGCAAATAGGTTGCTTATATTTTCTTTATTAGTTTTAGTTTACTACTGAAAGGTCTCTCCCACCAACAACATGTGGAGGACCAAAACTGACGTAAGAAATAAAAGCATAAATATATATTTAGTTTTTCCTTGTCCTTACACATTTGTTGTTGTCAAGAAATGTTTGTTTTGTTTTTCCTTTCCTTTATACATGTACTGTCATCAAAAAATGTTTATTAATTTTACTTTTCCTTGCACGTGTGTTTTCGTCAAGAAATGTATATATTTTCTTTTTCATTTCCCCTAAACATGCGTTTTTGTCAAGAAATACCAGCAGATATTTTCTGCTGTCAAACAAATGTTAATAAATGCCTTGCCCTGTGACCAACTGATACAAAAAAGTGGTAATTCATGCTTTTACATGAGACACACTACCCTCTATTAAAATGTCAAGTCATATTCAATATTTTAAATAATTTTAATATTAAATAATATAATGTTCAATAGCTTCGATATGTGCCCCATTGACTAAAAATCGGTGTGAAATTGTTCTACTAAACTGCATAGATGAGGCTCGAACATGTGATTTCTGTAGATCGCTGTGAATGGTTGACCTACATTGGACCTTAATCCAGTGTCCTACAACATCTCAATATTAACATACAACTCTGACATATTTAGTAATTTATTTACCAGGAAATCCAAGCTCATAGAAAAAGCATGGGATAATTTGTTAGTGATAGCTAACAACAAAATAGTTTGTTGTTTCTTGTTTCTGCAAGTCTGTCAACTTGCAGAAACAAGTTGACAGACATTTAATGCTTTTTTGATCCAACCTGAAACTAAATGATTGTATTCTCCAGGCTTTTGAAAATTTCATCTGGCTCATCATATAATATGAACTCTGCTGCACCAGTTAGTTATTTGGATCGCCTTGACACCAGGTAGATCCTCAAGATTATATGACAAGTTTTTTTTTGTTCCGAGATAATACGGATCATATCCTAATATGCTTACTTTTTCTAGATGCCTCATCAGTTCCAGCCTATTTAGGGCATTAGTGTACTCGCTGTGATCCATTTTGCTCTGTTTTGAACCAGAGAAATCCACTTCCAGACCTCCATCTGAATTTCGTGTGTCATCTGGGTCACGTGACTGAAACCCAGCAATGCAGTGGGCATAATATGATTAGATACTGAGGAAGCAATTCAGTCAGTAATTAAGCAATATTATCACATAGAAATCATTACTGAAAAAAAAAATCAGTTCCACTTCAGCCCTAATGGCCTCGGGGCCAAAGCGACTGCCTGGTTTGCTTTGCTTTGGGCTGGCCCTGAGCTCAACTCTAACTAAAGTAATTCTGTCAAAAGCAATAAGTACCTTGTGCTTTTCACCATGTAAGTAATTGTTACTTCATAAATATAAGTCATTAGTGCATTTTGTTGTACCTTAGTAAGACTAACTCATTTCTGTAAGTCAGGGTATAGCTAAGACGAGGATTAAAGAGCATGCGTGACAGAAAAGGGGACACGGTCGTGTTGCGATGAGCTCCGGGGTTTCTGCAACGTCACGGACTTTATCTCCTCCCTGCACTTTTATATTCGGTGACGTAAGGCCCAGAAAGTATTTTAAAAAGCTGGCGAACACCCCGCTGCAACACTGCATCAGTTTCAGCTCACTGGCTGGAGTTCGTCGGAGATAAGTTGGACCTCTGTTCGTGGAACAGCTCGTTTAGAAACACCTGAGGAGAGACCGTTTCATGCGCAGATTTATCAAACACAGACGCAAGTCTTCCGCCTTCTTTTCATCCTTGTTTGGAGAGAAATTGTAGAAAAACTTGTTTTTACTCTATCAGAGGTAAGACGCAAATATATTTCCTTATTTACAGTCACAATTGTTAGCAACGAGAACTTAGTGGTTTTTTTTTTAACATACAGTATCAACAAATGAGACAGTGACTTTTATTCACATCATATAGGCAAATATCTTTAGTCTAATAAATAATTTGATGCCACAAATAATTTATTTCAAGGCAATCATGTGCTCTCAGGTAGAGAGCTTGTGATTGCCTTGAAAATACATAAATAATAATAGCATAGGAAGTTGATAGTTGTTAAATCATCAGTTAATGTATATCAGGTCCGTGCTTTACTTGAGCTGTTTCATGAAATTCATGGCAGAATCAGAGCAGTAATGAAAATAACTGCTGTGATTTTCCGTCCCTAGCCGATGGCTGTAATCGTTCAGTGCAGCTGCCTGTGGATGTTGCTTGCGGGAACATGCGTGTTGCTGGTGGCTGGAACAGACTGCGGGACGGAGTGCGTACGTTGCGTGTACGGTCTGCAAGGACAAGTGTCTGCTTTCTCAACTCAGGTACTGTAGTAATACATTAATTTTATCATCTAGGGTCAGAGAGAGAGTGAGAGAGACAATTTGATCACTTAGTCACTTCAAACATGACATACACAAGAATGGTTTTCTACCTCAGTATAAAGAGGTATAAACTGGTGATAGATACTTTATTACGCAAAGGCGGTTCAAGTTTTATAGTTATGGCTTCAGAAATTCTGTTCAGTTTTTTTTCCAACTGTTCTTATTTTCTCATTCTTTCATTCCTTTGTGGCTTATTCTTAAAATTAATTTCGCAACTATGTCATTTTTATATAATGTCTATTGTGATATCAATATACATATATTAAACTAATGATACCAGTGTGGAACTAGTTAAGTTTATTTGTATGAACATTTTAGCAATGAAACAGTTCATAGCATTTTACATAATGAAAACATAATACAATAACTAATCATAAGCACCAGACATTACATATAGTCAAATGCCATCATCAAAATTATCAAGGATAATCATTATCAAATATATTCAATGTTATAATAAAAAGTTAGTATGTTAATTTTTTTAAGCTACATTTAGTAAAAAACAAAAAACATTAGGCACACAAAACTCTCTATGACATTGTTCTGATACATAGCCAGGTTTTTGTCTTAGTGGTTTCTCTTTTTTATACTTGAACACTCGTCTTTTCTTCTTCTCTTTCTCTTAGCGCATTGTTTTCATTTTTCTCTTCCCAGTTAAAATCTCAGTAAAATACCTGAGATTTTACTGAGGTAAAATCTCAGTA
This sequence comes from Poecilia latipinna, assembly GCF_001443285.1. Lineage (NCBI taxonomy): Eukaryota > Metazoa > Chordata > Actinopteri > Cyprinodontiformes > Poeciliidae > Poecilia > Poecilia latipinna. The sequence continues at coordinate 29,527 of NW_015115333.1, forward strand.
TTCATCATACCTTGATGAATGAAAAGGAAGACTGAGTATTCACCGTGTCTGTGAGAGGGAGTGAATTACAAACACGGAGTAAAGCTCTCTGCAGAATATAGGGAGGTTAAAAGGGGATATTTATTTGGAAAAGATTTACCATTTACATTTTACTCAGTGGGTTGATGATTAAAACAAATAACTAGCGTGCATACTCATTATTTCTAAACACTGGTGAGTAATCTTCCCTTCTGATGCCTGCTTTCATGTTCGGCATTTCTTTATAAAAAAACATTACGCTCACATTTTTAAAATAAATCAAATCTTTACTTAAAACATGTATTTGTAATTATCCCAAATGTCATGGTGTAATCCATTCTGATCATTCTTCATATGGTCACTGCCCAATCATGTAAGCATGTAGTGTTTTATTTGGAAAATAAATAATTTATATGTAATTACATGAGTAATGTATGACTTCACTGAACATAGATCGTGTTTCTGATTTATAAAAAGTCAGAATCTTTTTACTACCTTTTCCATGCAGGCCCATTTACTCCCACCCACAATTTATTTAGTTATCCTGAATTTATTTTCTATGTGTTTGCCAGCAGAGGGCACTAATTCGTTCTCCTTGGATCTCAGGTAGTAGTGATGAGACATCTGAAGCCAGGCTTTGAGGCGTGTACCTAGGAAAAAGGGGGCGTGTCAGATGACTTTGATGCTTGTGTCATGTTGCTGAAAACCACATGACTGGCAATAAGCTGGGCTGCACAGTGGTGCAGTTGGCAGCACTGTTGCCTTGCACCAAGAAGGTTCTGGGTTTGATTCCTGGCCCAGGATCTTTCTGCATGGAGTTTGCATGTTCTCCCTGTGCATGTGTGGGTTCTCTGGCTTCCTCCCACAGTCCAAAAACATGACTGTCAGGTTAATTGGCCTCTCCAAATTCTCCCTAGGTGTGAGTGTTGTTTGTCCTGTCTGCTTCTGTTGCCCTGCGATCTGTTCAGGGTGACCCTGCCTCTCACCCTGAACGTTAGCTGGAGATAGGCACCAGCAACCCTCCTGACCCCACTAAGGGACAAGGGTGTACAGAAAATGGATGGATGGCAATGGGCCTCACACTGCTGGGTCATGTGACTGCTTCATTTTGTGTGTCGGTTTTCAAAATAAAAGCGTGAAAAGCCCTGCTGCTTCATGGCTTATTGTATTTAGTCGCACATCAGAGGAGAAGATTTGTCTTCAGCAGTGGCTGAAATAAAAGCAACATTGACCAATATATTTGATGTGTATTAATGATTTAAATGATGGCACTTTTCAAAATGTAATAATTGTTACTGGTTGATTGTTACTGACTCAACTGTTGATTATGATGCATTTTATGACTTTATATTTCTGTGTTTTTATGATGTAAAGCACTTTGAACTGCATTGTTGCTGAAATGTTCTACACAAATAAGCTTGATTGAGAAGGACCCAGCAAGAAGAAAATCTCTGACATCTGGGAATACTTTGAGATGATCATTCACAAGATTTTTAAATGAAAATAATTAACCCCTTCACCTCCAAAATTCTCATCTTCTCGAAATTTCCACTATTAATTTGATCAGTAAAGATATCAGTCTTGCACAGCAGAAATAGACTTAAAGTTGTTGGAAGAGTAAAAATCTGCCCTGGGGATTAAGAATATTAGGGAGTCAACTAGAAATCCAAGAAAAATATAAGTTTTGAAGAATTTCAGTTTTTCAGGAGGCAAATCAAAACTCAAAAAATACTGACCACCCCAACAAGCACTTCACTCCCAAAACACTAAAACAAATGTCTTTATTGTCAAATCTGTCTGTGACATGAAAGAAAACAGCCACTGACAGCCAACATATACCAGGATTAGTATGACTACAAATCATTTAATAACTGAACAAGATTACAGTTAAATAGGATTTAATTGACGCTTCTGTTACTGAACATTAGTTTGACAAAAACTGTGACAATATTGCATTTACTAATTTTTTAGTAAATGCCTAACTGAGTATGTCTATATGAGTGACAAAGCTGCCACAGTTTCAGCAGGAGATATCATTAGTGAGAAATGAATGAACCACTTCATTTGGGCAAATCAAGGTTCATTAGACCTTTGATTTGCCCAAAGGTCTAAAGAACCTTTGGGCAAATCAATGGGCTGGGAAGCTTCATTGCTTCACGAGGCTTCATTTGGCATTCACTATCAGGTAGTATTATGTCCTCATTCAGTTCAATTTTCCTGTTCATTAATTTGGTCTTCATAAGCCTGCATCTATGAAAGCTCAGCACAAATCCTGTCAGGGAAATCAAAGCAATTTTTCTGTTGACAGTTTTAAGTCAAATCCAGTCGTACTCTGAGATTTGCTGTCTTGACAAAGTGCAGCAGCTGGGATTTAGCGGTTGCAGTTACTGCTCCGGTTGTAACATGGAGTGTCATCTTTAAAGACTGTGTGGTGTTTGATTGTAACCTGATGGACACAACTTTTTTCAGGAAAAATTGCATTATTACTGAATTATATTTTTAAAAGACATTTTACTGAGGTTTTTAAAAGCCTCATGAGAACCTCTAGACCAGTGGTTCCCAAACTTTTTCTCCTGGGCCCCCCCAGTAGTTTCCAAACATTTTCTGTCCATCCCAATGTACATCAGGAGGTTGTGTATGTTGTACAATGCCTAATTATTTAGTGTTACTGTGGACAGTTTCAGCAGCAGATATCATTAGTGAGAAATGAATGAACCACTTCATTCATAGCATGCATTTCATACATGCTATGAAATGCATGTATGAGCATTTCATAGCCAGTTTGTGAGTTGTTAATGATTTTATGTAGTTTTATTTTTTCAATGATGGAGTACAAACTCCCAGACTTTCTTGGACAGATTGTGCATCGAGAGATATCTGATCTTGAGTGCTTGGATATATGAAATAAGCCATGTGAGAACGGGAATTAGATTGGAAATTGAAACATAAAACAGTCCTTGTTTTTCAAAGTGTCTCGTCCAGAGGTGTTCAAGTTATACAGTGAATCAATGGGTGGTGTGTTGTCCTGGTAGATCAAATTGTCAGTCTGTACCACACAAAAATCTGGGAAAAAAGTCAGTGCCCATCAGATGCAAGAAGCAATAATACACAGGAAAAATGCATTTCTACTGTAATGCATGTAAAATCCAGCTGTGCTTTGTGCCACACTGAAATTGCTTCAAGGATGTTCAAAAATCAAAAATCAAAAATTAGAGATTACACGAAAATACCCAGCAAGCTGATGCTTTGTCAACAGTTTGGTAACTGTGTAATCCGTTTACATTACTACAATAACATGTCAAAGCATTTGAAAGTTCAGTGACACATTACTGAACTTGTTGAAAACAACATTTAGTATTATATATATTCTCTATTCAGACATGAAAACTGATAAACAAAAAAGTAGACATCCAGAAGAAAAAATAGACATCCAGTTTAAAAGTTTAAGATCATGTCGAATTAGATATGACATGAGACTCTATGGGACAAGTATAGAAGTTTTCTTCTTATTTTTAGCGACATTTTAATAAAAAAAATGGCACTGGCTAAAATCGAAATCGGCAGGTCTAACTTTTTATAGATCGATAATCTACGATCTGTGAGAAAGCTGCAATCGGTGCACTGACCCATGTAAGATGACGGCTCATGTAAGACAAAACTTTATCCCACTTACTTGAAGGTCTGTGACTTTATCTTGACCAAAACCTCACGTTAAAAACAGAGAGCACTATTTTTAGTGCTTATCCTAAATCCATAAGACTTAGGATTTTTTTTTTTAAAGAATATCAGTAAAATACAATGACATTCCAATTTCACAAGCTGATGTTTTATTCTCAATAGATTATTAGTTTGCTAGTAATTGTCAACACTAGGACAACTTGATAAGGTTCAAGGGCAGGGGTCCCCAAACTACGGCCCGCAGGCCGGATCCGGCC
>NW_015115333.1:37957-39343 GCF_001443285.1 Poecilia latipinna
CTGCTGCTGCATCGCTGTGGAAAACCTGGAGCAGCATAGATATCTGCGACTTATATGTGTATGTTTACTGGTTTAAAAAAAAAAAACTTTGGGGTTGTGGTTTATAGTCTGGTGTGGCTCATAGTTAGGAAAATACGGACAATAATCCTTCCTGGATCTTTTTCTGTGAAGAACCCAGAGAGGGTTATTTGGTTATTATTTATTTTATTAATAGTGTTATTATTTATTTCCTGACTTTTGTTCTGCGAAGAACCCAGAGACGGTTATTTGATTGTGCTTTCTGGAAAACAATACATTTTTACATTTAGGCACTCCTGCAATCGTCACACTTTTTCTGTTACAAACTGACTCCGGCCCCCCACCAGAGAAGGGAAAAGTTATGTGGCCCTCACAGGGAAAAGTTTGGGGACCCCTGTTCAAGGGTATCATATTTCACAGGTCATTGAAAAGTTTAATAAACAAATGCTCATGTGCAGCAAAATTCGGTGTTTTGGTGACCAACACACCAACTCTGTCAGATCATCCTTACAATTGGAGCAGCTGTTTAAATTAGCTAATCAACCACCGCTGTGTTCAGATGATCATTTTATAATCCCAAAATAAACATCAAGCCTGAAAACATGAAACTATTAAGGACTGAACATGTTGGCCTTTGTGTGGGAAACGTTTGCGGGTTTTATGGTGTTAAATCCTCATACATATGGTGGAGCTGTTTGTTGCTATGGCAACGAGTCTGCGTGTAGCAGTGAGGTGTGGTCAGGGAAGGCAGGTGAGGCAGAGCCTGTGGCTTTAAACCTCTGAGTGCTAGCTTTAGAGTCAGCGAGGTCTGCTGCCTGTCTGCAGCTCCCATTGCATCGCTGGTAAAACTTTAGCTCGTAGCTGAGCTTGAGTTTGAAGTTACATTGCTTCATTTAGCACCAATAAATGAAACGGGGATCTGCTCCATGGTGGAGCCTCAACCCGCGCAGGAATCCGCTGCTGATGAATGGTGGATCCTCCGGTCGGTCTGATTTGATCACCGTCACGTTGTTGCAGGTCAAATTTAGATTTTTTTCCTGCATATTTTACAAAATGCCTTTCACTCATTGCTAGTCTTTGAATCTCAGATCATCGAGCCAAAATTGTGAAAACTTATATTTTCCCATGGTGAAGCGCAAAATGACTAGCTAGTCTTAACACATTAGGCAGTTCCAACACTACGCATGCGCACAGCAGCTTGGAGTCTATCAGTGACAGTTCAGGTCCTGCCAGTACGGTAGTTATAATTTACTATACATTAGAGATGTGCCGATCAGGTTTTTTCCTCCCGATACTGAGGGCCAATCACCGATACTGATCACATAATTATTATTATTATTATTTTTTTTTTTTATCATAAACACTACC
>NW_015115333.1:42992-48723 GCF_001443285.1 Poecilia latipinna
TACTATACATATTTTAGTAAAACGAACTTAAAACAATAAGTGAGCATCACTGGAAAATTTAAATTATTTTGAAGGGATTATGAAAAATTTACGACCTATTACTACCTTTAGTTACTTCTTACTACCTTTTACTGGCCTTAATTTGAGCTCATTTAATTTATTACCTTCTACCGCGTGGAAACCCTGTCAAATGATTTTAACCATAAAAATTATTTTCTTTTGTAAATAAATATTATGTTGCCAGTAAGAATTTGTCTATTTCAGATCAACCTATGTAAATGGTCTCCATTAGGATAAACTATTTTCAGTCATATTTGATCACCACAAAATGCTAAGTAATTTTAAATTATATGATGTGCCTTTAGTGGTGCATGTCTGATGCAAAAGCTAGTTGACACCTTTCTCATATCAAAACTCTGAAGACCAAAGACCGTTGTTAGCAGGTTTATTGGCAATCAAAAGGGTGAAACCGAAAACAAAAGATACAGTAAATATATGAGTATGTGCAGAATAAATGACACTTTTACACTTAGTTTCTGTCAAAAATCTACGTGTGTAGATCTAGGCTACCAACACCATATTAAGTAATTTCCCAACTTACCATTAAATTACAAAAGAAAACTTATTTGCAATCAAATAGCACATTAGGAAGCTACATCTAGCACAGAAACAATCCTACATAATTATTTTCACAATACATACCGGCAATGTGACCATAAACGAAAGATGTCTGCAGATTAGCACTCGAACCAGACATCACATTGAATGAGGACGCCATACTGTCTCCTTGACTGCGTCTGCTGTTCAATAAAGTTTATTTCAAAAAAACAAAAGATTGCTAGGTTGCAATTCCTGAAAAGAACACTTGAGGGCAGGCTTTCCTCCCTTTTTGACCTACATAAATTAACTTAATTACTAAAAATATAATACATCCCTCATTTTTCGCAGGGGTTGAGTTCTGAAAATAACCCGCGATAAGTGAAATCCACGAAGTAGTTACCTTTAGTTTTTACAATTATTATACAGCATAATTAAATACTCTGCATTGAAACCAAAGAACAAAACTTGTTTTCAGGTCAGCGGATGTGCGTTTTTATCAATCAGGCCTTAATGTGATCAGGAGTCATGTCATTAAAGTGTCTCCTCCAAGCTGCTTTACGAGATTAACAGCTGTATCTACGGCAGAGCGATGGATCTCGTCAAGCGAGCCTCCGGTCGGGTATTGCGCGGCCTATGGCCACAGTTTTTTCCAGCAGGCATTCAAAGTTTTCAGCTTTCATCTCCTGAATGGTCAATCTGTATTTCTTATATTTAAATACCGTAACATTATTGGCACTCAGGTAGAGAAGAAGCTCAGAGACTGTTTAGCCAATCAGGACGCATAAGACAATGCACTGTGAAAAAAACTGCACAAAAAAATCCGCGAAGCAGCGAGGCCATGAAAAGTGAACCGCGTTATAGCGAGGGATCACTGTATATACAACTTCGCAACAGAACACTCCCGGTCTGGCATGAATAAAGTATTTTATCTGTGAAAAACAGACAATCTGCCAAGTGCAAAAGTATGTGAACTCTTTCAGTTGGTAGCTTGTAGCACCTCCTTTTGCAGCCATTACTTCAACCAAACATTTTCACTTAATATAGATGAGTGTTACATCTGCTTTTTTGGGATTTTTGTCCTCTCCTCCTTGCAGAACTCTGTTAGTTGAGACAGATTGGAGGGACATAAGGCATGTACTGCCCGTTTCAGATCTTGCCACAGCATTTCTATGGGATTGAGATCCAGACGTTGACTGGGCCAATCCAGAGTGTGTCATGTTGGTATTAAGCTTTCTAACCCACATGCAAGAACACAATCAGGAGAGGCAGATAAATGAACAATGATAAGTTTATTGGATCCAGAGGAAAGCGAAAAGGGGGAGAATACTTGAGCGGTTGACCAGGTCGTCTTACTGTCAATGAGAGACAAAGGATTAGCGAGGAAAGGTGAGTAATTTCCAGGAGTGAGACAAACTAGTTCATACTTGGTTTGGAGGTGAGTAATTGTGAGCAGAGTGCTGGATAATGGAGCTTCGTTGGAGGGCGGACAGGTTTGTTTGTGGCGGAACGAGCGGAGTTCGACTTGGTCCAGTTGTTTTCTTTCTCCAAATGGGTTCGGGCTCGGACCGACAGATCCTCTAGCGTCCCGAAGGGGAATCCACTGGAGACGGACTGATGACGGGGGAAGGTGAGCACACAAGGAGTGGCGTCTGACTGGTAACACCAGCAGTATCGAGGGAGGACACACGAGGAAGGTAACTCACAACAATGAGGATCATAGGCTCTCACTGAGCCCCGGGGCAGACGGCACACTCAGGGACAACAAGGAGACAACAGGATCACCTGGCGTGGAAAACAACAAGGAGTTATCACAGAGGGCCTTTCTCAGGAACGAATGTTACCAAGGTAAGCAACACTCAGGCGATGAGAAGTCGTTCAGCCGCTGCTTATATCCTCAATCCACGCCCTCCAAAGAGCTGCAGGTGTGCCTACAGGGTCGCCCCCGCAGTATCCCAGGGGCTCTGAACCTGGCGGCCTCTGGTGGATGCCATGGGGAATGACAGGTGCTCCAGGGAAATAAAACTCAAAACCAAAAACAAAGGAAAAAACTAACAAAACAAAACATAAAAACACAGACCCTGACAGAGTGTGAATCTTCTTTCTGTTAAGCCATTCCTTAGTACTGTTGAGAAAATAAATTTAAAATAAGCTAGTTTTAAAACTTAACTTATCTTGATTCAAATGCCCTAATTGTGGTTTTGAAATGAGTAATGTATTCTGGCCTATTGACCTTTATGTTACTTGTAGTTACAGCAGATGGTTTGCTAGGATCGTTTGAACTGCCTTTTGTCTGTGGGAAAACAATACAGTAGGAGTTGTAGCTTTTCACACTCATCTGTGAAAGGCCGTAAACACGGCAGGGGTTTTAGGCTTCAGATAGAGGGTCAGAGATAGCTCCTGGTTGGATGAGCAAAGATAGGCCTTATTTGAATAAATTAAAGAAAAGAAGATAAAACTTTCTACACAGAAGTAACAAATCAGATTTTGCTCTTGCAACTTCTCCAAAGACGTCTTTGCTTTTTGTTTGTCGTTTCCATCTTTTGTCTTTTTCTCTCTCAGGTAAATTCATGTGTTGTTTGTGCTCTGAGGTTTCTGATGAAATGTGATGTGCTTTTCTGGTGATAGTATGCATCTGTCTTGAATAAATGCTGATTATTGTGACGCTGTTATCTCTGCGTGATCTCAGTCTTTGCGCACAGCATTTTTCTGAACCCGGGCATAAGGGAGGATTTAACGAGTCAAAAGGTTTTTAAAGTTCAAGAATTTTTCCTCTCTTAACAGTACTTTTGCTGGAATGTTTTGGGTCATTGTCTTGTTGCATAATCCATTTCTGTCCCAGCTTCAACTCCCTGCCTGATGGCATTGATTCTGGTCAAGAATTTGTTGATAGTCCTGGGAATTGATGGTTCCCTGGATCATATGGAGTCGTCCAGGTCTGGAGGCAGAAAAGCAGGCACAGACTTTCACATTTCCACCACCATGCTTCACTGTAGGGAGGAGGTACTTTTTTGTAAATGCAGTGTTGACTTTTCTCCAAACATGGCACTTTTGATTGAGGCCAAATAATTCAATTTTGGACTCATCCATCCAGATAATGAACTTCCAGAAAGCCTCTGGTTTGTCCAAGTGTTCTCTGGCAAAGTTTAAATGGGCAACTTTGTTCTTTCTTGAGAGCAGAGGTTTCTTTCTAGCAGCTCTCCATGAATACTATGTCTATTGATATTTTTGCCTGATTGTAGATGCATGTACATTTATCCCAGACGCTGACAGAGAGGTCTGCAACTCTCTGAAGGTGATGCGTGGATTAGCCTTTACCTGCATTATTATTTTTCTGGTGCTTCTTTGTGGAAGTTTTGATGGCTGTCCACTTCTGGGCAGAGTTGCGGTGATGCCTAGTGCCCTCCATTTGTAAATGATTTATCTTACAGTGGATGGATGAAGCTGAAATCTTTTGGTGATGTTCTTGTAGCTTTCCCCAGACTGATGGACTGTCACCATCTTCTTCCTGATGTCCTCAGATGTCTCCTTTCCTCTGTGTTGTTGATCTGTTCTTTATGCCTTGACACAACCAACCAAACCACTTTGGTCCTCTCCCTTTTAACCAGTGTGGCCCAAAATCTTTCCCAATGATGTCTCATTTGATTTGTCTGCTTAACTGATTACTTGAGCACTCAGATGTTTTTCACCTGAGTCTTTTACCTAGGTTGACTTTACCAGTGCAGCTGTGGTTCATTTACTTTTGCAGATGCTCTGATTCCATTTTTCATTTAGTTTGCTTTCAACTCACACATTTTCCTCAAAATAAGTGAATGGAATTGATGAACATAAACTTGACATTTCATATACAAAATCCGGTAAAGAGAAAATAAGAAAATCATGGTAAAAATAAAGAAAAGTCTAAACTACTCAACTAGTTCACAAACTTTCAAGCAGCACTGTAGGTTTTACAAACAACTTTGAAACATCTTCTTTGGCTACCTTGACTTCTACTTTACGTACTCTATCTTGGAAACGCCTTAGTTATGAGTCCAAGAGGCCATTCATTTCTTGGTACTTGACTGTCTTTGAGTATGATGACACTTCCTAAACTCACATTCTGTTGGCTGGATTGCCACTTGCGGCGTGACTGGAGAGTAGTAAGGAACTCTTTCTTCCACTTGTCCCAGAAGATTTTCGACAGGTGCTGCACCTGACACCACTGGTGTCTGTAAATGTCTGACCAGTGGTGGAGAAAGTACTCAAAAAATTTACTTAAGTAAAAGTACAAATACACAGACAAAAATGTACTATAATAAAAGTAAAAGTACCACATTAACAGTTTTACTTGAGTAAAAAGTAAAAAAGCACTGGCTTTTAAAAATACTTAAGTATTAAAAGTAAAAGTACTTGCTGAATGCATTACCTAATCGCTAATACAATATCATTAAGTGAACCGATCGTATTTAATTTTAATACATCAGAAATGTGCCATTTTAATGAACAATGCCACAGATAAAGCCTGTTTTTATTGTGTTACTCTGTAACATAGTTTAGACTTAGATATGTGATTCTATGCATCATAATTTCAGGGATGGAAACATCTTGTCTCCTGTCCTAACATAGCATGAACTTCACTTTTTTGCCAATAGTGGCATGTATTTTGAAAGAAACTCAACTGAAAGGGGATGGAAAGAAGGTGGGTGGGGGAGGACATGCAACCAAGAAGTCACGTAGCAGTGTTGTAGTCAAAACCACCTAACCCGAGACCAAGTCAAGACCAACACCAGCACCCCACGCTACGTGACACAATAAAATTAAGTGCACCTATCAAAATTGGTTCTCAAATTGATCTGAAAGATCCACATTCCCATAAAAACACCTAGATATTAAATACTTAGAGCTGAAATAAATTAACCAGTATCAATTCAAACTTTTCTTCATTCTGCTTTGTTCTCATCTCTGTGCTACAATCCACAGAGGTCTCCTGGCATCCCTAAAAAGATAACGCCCTGGGCGGTTGCCCATGTCAGAAACCGCCATTAAACATAACAATTAACGGTAAACAACGTGCAACTATGAACACTGTCCAAGGCGCAATAAGCAAGAAGTAACCAAGCAGCAACGTGACTGTTTTCATCCTCCCTCCTGCTGC
>NW_015115333.1:52178-53342 GCF_001443285.1 Poecilia latipinna
GATCTGAAAGATCCACATTCCCATAAAACACCTAGATATTAAACACTTAGAGCTGAAATAAATTTAAGCAGTATCATTATCAATTCAAACTCTTCTTAATTTTGCTTTGTTTCCATCTCCAATCCACAGAGGTCTCCTACCATCTCTAAAAAGATAACGCCCTGGGCAGTTGCCCATATCAGAAATCACAACTGTCTGCACCATTAAACATAGCAATTAAGGCAATACATTAACATTAAACAACGCTCAACTATGAACACTGTCCAAGGCGCAACAAGCTATAAGTAACCAAGCAGAAGGAGCAGTTCCCGTCACTGTTCCCACCCTCCTTCCCGCTGCAACGTCTGCCACCATGAAAGGTGACAAACACAATCAAAGAGGAATGAGCATGCTCTGCATTCTTTCGTTGTTTTATTTATTCGCCAATTAAATATATCTATATATTTTTTTATGAAATAAAATAATAATAGCTACTGCAGTGTACGCAGAGCATCACAAGAACAAAGAATGGCTCTCAATGAGGCTTCAGTCCTATAGGACTTAGTAAAGATCCGTTCAGAAGAATCGGATCATTCCTGAGTGTCGTATCACTATATAGGAGACTTTGGTCACAGCATTGTCCCATATATGTGACACCTCAAAGATTTTGACATTATTATCGGGGTTGCTATTAACAAGAACCCAAAATACAAGTCATGTTTGTTCATTTCTACTTTATACAATATCATTCTATCCACTCACTGTTCAGCTGACTTCCTGGAGAATCTTCAGTGTAAGAAAGTGAGAAAATGTGTCCAAAACCTGTAACCTTAATTAGTGACTGAGTTTAAACTTTTAATTCTTAGTGTCCAAAATGTGAAAACATGGAACTAGAACCAGTCAGATTGGAAGGAATATGGTTTTATTTGTTCTCAGTATACCTTGGACATCAGGTGAATCATAATTAAACGTATTGAGAAGTTAAAAACAACACACATTTTTTTTATCAGAAATGTTTCATCAGCATATTGAGCTCATGTGATTCCTGCTCCAGAAAGGTGAAGGTCTCTGGACATCCTGAAGGTAAACACCGACCAGCAGTCAGGAAGACGGACACTGATGAGATCCTACAACCCAAAGGCTGCAGAAGAACCACGATGGTCTGCGGCGGCAGTTTACCAACAT
>NW_015115333.1:56492-60281 GCF_001443285.1 Poecilia latipinna
CACTCACTGTTCAGCTGACTTCCTGGAGAATCTTCAGTGTAAGAAAGTGAGAAAATGTGTCCAAAACCTGTAACCTTAATTAGTGATAAATAAGTTTAAGAGTTTAAACTTTTAAGCCCCCAATCAATTCTTAGTGACCAAAATGTGAAAACATGGAAGGTTTGATTAAAACTAGAATCAGTCAGATTAGAAGGAATATGGCTTTGTGTTCTCAGAATAACTTGATCATCAGATGCATCATAATTAAACATATTGAGAAGTTAAAAACAACATATTGTTAATGCACTTCAACTCTGTAAGAACATCAGCCACATTTTTTTAATTAGAAATGTTTCATCATCACATTGAGCTCATATGATCCCTGCTCCAGAAAGGTGAAGGTCTCTGGACATCCTGAAGGTAAACACTGACTGACAGTCAGGAAGACGGACACTGATGAGACATCCTACAACTCAGAGGAGCACGAAGAACCACACTGATGGTCTGCAGCGGCAGTTTACCAACATCTGAAAACACATTGGAATATATTATGAATGTGCGGTGCCACCATGCTATTCTGATACTTTTAAGTTATTTGCAACACCCTGGCTAAAATTAACACATGTATATTCAGCACTATATTACAAATTTTATAGTAGTTTAATTCAAAAATCATCGTTAGTCCCCCTTACACCGCCTGAGCCACATGTTTTCCTCCTGCTGCAAGGCGGAGATCAGCTCCTCCTTGCCACAAACGCAGCATTCCTCCCACTGCACATTTTCTTGAAGTCTCAGAAAATCACAATCAGGCTATAAATCAATAGCTCAGCTCTCTCTTCTTCTTTTGTCTCAGAAAAACAACTCACTTTCGGTCGCATAGTAACACGACATCTGGAGGCAGGTTGCTATACCCCCACCTTTCTAGCAGCTTAGGGTGGCACCCTGCTACAGAGCCAAGTCGGGCCGGTGGAAACACGGTCACTCCGAAATGGAGCTGAGCCGAGCCAGGCTGCTAAAGTAGAGCCGGTAGCAAAAATCTATGTGGAAACACTGTTATTGGTGCTGATGTTCTTAGCACCAATTTTATTTAGTGCTGGAGGGCTCCAGCATTAATAAATTTTCTATTCTCTTCATACAACATTGGACCGGCCCTGCATGATGAACTAAATGCACTGCACTCTGCATCTCTCTGATGGATGCAGAAAAACAAATGTGGAGAATTAATTTATGTGGCTGTAGTAGCTCTTCCATTTCGTGTCTATTGAGGTTTTAATAAGCACCACAGAGAATGTTTTGGCTTTCCAGATTTACAGGGCAAGTTTTTATAGCAACTCTGCCTAACTGTAAGTAAACAAAGCATTTGATATGCCACAGTTTGATGCATTGTGTTGTAAAAACCAAACCAAAACAAAAAACAGTGTTTTGCGTGACATATGAGGCAAGCACGAAATCTCCTCCATGTACTGAACCACTGGCACTCTAATGCAGCGTCCCACCGAGGAATACGTACATAAACTTTTGCGAACTGCGCTCCAGACAGAGTCATGAGCTGGGCAGCATGTGTGAGATGCCAAAGATTTATGATTCCCACTGCATAACTCACTGTACACCCAATGCTCAACTCACACCTCTGAAATTGTGACTGTATGTTATATTTGTGGTTTGATGTGGTTAATGAACTATAAAAGAGTAAAATGTTAAAAGAATATTTTAAAAGTTAGTACAGCATAAAATGAACAAAATGTTAAGATTATATTCAAAAAGTTAATAAAATGTAAAATGAATAAAATGTATTTAAAAGTTAATAAACCATAGAAAGGATGCAATGTTAACAGATGAAATTAAATGTTAAGAAAATCTTAGAGGTAATGAGTATTTAAGGGTTCAGATTATAAAACAAATACAATGATAAAATGTCAAACCAATAGAGTAAATAAGGATTATAGGCAGTACAATAAAGATATAATGATATTAATAAACTAAAATGAGTATAAAATGCAGTATAATTAAAATGTAATGAGACTAATAAAATCAAATGAGTAAATAAGCATAAAAATGCAGTAAGATTTACTTGTAATGAGATTAATAAAATCAAATCAGATCAGTCTTTGTTATAGCAAGACCTATCAACATCAAATCAGTTTCTGCATGTGTCCAGATGCACAGTCGGCACAGCCCGATGGGAAACCCCGACAGAGCCCACGAGGCTTCAGTGTGGCGTTTCAGCTTTAAATTGGTCCACCAATCGTGGAAGGCGCCCACAGTCTCACATCCCGGCACACTCAGAAAGGATTGGACTTCATTCTACAACACAAAAAACAACAAAAGCACAATTAATGGATTGCATAATGAATAACAGTAAAGGAAAAATATACTTTTTTTTACTAGATACTAGTACTGCTCTTATACTCTAGAAAGCCGGAGTTCCACGCTCGTCTTTCGATTCCGGGAAATAATCTGATAGGCAGGTGGGGTTCTATCGGTACCACTTCCCTTCTCTATGTTGGAAGTGGTGCACTGTACAGCCAAGGACTCCAGGCAGGGAACACAGCAGCATCCACAGGTGATGAGGAGAGCAAGGAAGGTTCTTTAAGATTGTGCATCATCTGATTATTAAACATAATGTTCTTTTTTTTAAAAGGCTGCTCCTTGAAGCTGAAGATCATTGCCTTAAATCTCATGCATTTTCCCCCATACTAAGCCAATAGAGCATCAATATATCATTAACATCTGTTACTTAAGTTCTCTTCTTAATAATAGTTAAATAAATGCTTAAAGTAACACATAGTGCATTTCAACCTTCAAAAAAATATTGCTTGTTTTAAGTGTTAACATATCTTTTGTATTTTAATTAAATTCAATCAAATAGTCCTCATTTAATAAGAAGTAACCCGCTACACTAAAAGCTTGTAAAATATCATCAGTAGTGTGAAAAGTTAATATGTGTTAAATTAAGATCCCTTGTAATATATTCCAGTCATGTAATAAAAGACAACCCTATTTTGTCTCAAACCAAAAACTGTAAATTTTGATTATGAGAACTTGATTTTTTTTTATTCGGTCAATCCTTTTTGACCCCCTTTAAGCAGTTCCATAATTGCTAATTTGTAAATCCCAATTTAGACCAATTTTAATTTGAATCCTCATATTTTCTTTTAATTTTAGATCCTCACAGAATGATTAGTCTGTTTTACAAGAATAAAGTTAATCCTGTCACTATATATTTAACTGATTCATTTTATTCTCATCATGGTTTTAAATCCCAAAAGTTCAACAACTTTAACCTTTGAACAATTTGTTATTTTGAAACCCTTCTATAAAATATTTATTTAACTGAATTACCCTCTTTTGTGGGGTTTATCATATTTATCAATACATTTTTGCCAGTTTTGGGGAGAAATTTGATACTAAATTTATTAAATGATATATAAATGTTCAGATTAGACCTTCCTGCATGACTTGGCAGCCTATTATTTTGAATTATAGCAAGAGAGATGCAGCAATCAAACGATACCTTCAATGTTTTAAGAAACACTATTTTGCTAGATCTATTTGACACGTTATATCATTAATTTTAATGTATTCAATTCAGAATATTCAGCATTACTTTAGAAACTCATCCGACTAGTTAGCTTATGTTTAAAACCCTCTTATGACCAACCTGTCGGCGCCGACAGGATTCCGCATGTGTAATTCCCATTACCGTAATTTATGAACAGTTCAACATATCAAAAAAATTCCAAAAGTGCAGAAAAGCTGAGACATTGCGCTTTCAGGGCATATATGATATATTACGGTAGCCACCCGGGA
>NW_015115333.1:63889-66576 GCF_001443285.1 Poecilia latipinna
AATTTGAGCCAAATAGTATTTAGACTATCCTCCTTTTTATTTGAAGCGTGGTCGGTTGTGCTTGTGTAAATCAGGAAATTAACAATTTTTACCATACTTTTATCCTTTTTCGATTCTTGTCATACTGGAGGAGAAAAACACATTAGTCAGATGTGAGACAAACGGAGTGATAATCATTCAGGCAAGCAAAACATTTCTGTAAACTGCAGAGAGTCCTAACACCCCTCCTGCATCAAGCCTGCACTTGTTTCGTAAAACTTCTTACACCAGGAGATGGGTTTTAGATGGGGTTTTAAAACCCGGTCATCAAATAGCAGAGGTCAAAATGCAAAGGCAGTAAACTATGAATGTGCTATAAATAAGCTAAGGTGAAGAAAAAGTGGCATCACACAATTCGATAATTCAAGAAAAACCATTAAAAACTACCAAGTTTTGTTGGCAGCCATTTTGTCTCCAACCTGCAGACAGAGGGAAGTCCCAGGGGTGGACCCGGAGCCCAGGCCACATGACCAGAGGTGAAGAATCCAGGACTAACCATGGCAACAGACAAACAGGACCACCTCTGAGTCTCAGCCCGACTTTACACATGATGTTCCATTTGCCCCATCAGAAGCTGTCCAGGGCAGCATTTCATTCCCGCTGTGCAGAAAAATCTGGACAAAGTTTGTGGCCCCACTTGACAGAGTGTGGGGGAGAGACGGAGAGATACAGCAGATGAGTCATTGTTTTCAAATCTCCGTCTCATGTCGGGCAGAAGCCATTGGTCTTTTCTGCCATAGGAGACCCTCAGAAATTGTGCCTGGGTCTTGTTCCCCAGCCAGGTGTTTCCTCAGAGATCACAGCCAAACATCCAATGCGAGATCCTGTAAGCTGCACTCCGCCGTCACGTGACAACAGGAAAAAGCAATCCAACCTCACTTGGAAGAATTGTCCAATAGGTCTTGGCCCTCAAACAGGAGTCCAGCAGAAGATAGCACAATTCATATGTGTAGAAAGAGCAAATGTCCATGTCAGCGTGATTAAGAACAGCGGAGGCCTGAAGCCGAAGCTACACGATCCCCCTTTTCTCACCTCCTCAGACGGCCCTGAACCCGCAAAACTCTGCCCCCACAGCCCCTGTCAGACCTCAGGAAGCAGCACTGCTAGAGTAAAACACAAAGTAAATTAATAAAAAAGAAGTGTATGCCACCTTTTACTCACATAATTATAAATTAAATTTATTTTCTGTAGCTTGTGATGTATATCAAGAGTTGCCTCTATTTTTGTTTTTATTTTGAGCCAGGCTCAGGATCACTGGAGCAGCTCAGATAACGGTACACTGCCTCAGTCCCTGAGCTCCAAAGAAAAAGGAAAAATAGAAATGCGTTAAGATGGATTCACCCTAAGATGTGTCAGAATTAACCGATTATGGAATCAACATCTCTCACAAAGTTAAACTCTCATCTACAAAAAAATCATTAAAAATGTAAACAAAATTTAGTATTTCCATCTACGTACACTTTTCAGAAGTTGGTTATTCAAATGCATATGTAAATTAATTATTTAATAATTAATAGAAATATTACTGTTATCCTGACATTTTTCAAAACTGCTTTTATTGTTTTTATTTATGTATTATGTTTTGCTTTAAGAATTCAAAAAATATATTCACATTTTATCTGATTTTTATAGTACTTTCAACCAAGATTTTCTCAATAATAACTACATCCAACTGTAACTATGTATAATTAAAAATTAGAACTGATGCAGGAAATTTATCAATAATTTCTATGCAAATAAACATGGCATAGGTATTGATTTAAGCTATTCAATTTTAAATTACCTAATTTAGTAAGAGCTTCTATATCACAGACACCCTATTTTACTCAAGCAGGAAAGCACTGTAAGGGCTCATTAAATAAATTCACAATACACCAAAGTCAAATGAATAAATTCTAAATTCTTGATTAACAAATTCATAATTAACCGTATCTATAAGCCAGCCAGGAATTAGGGTCTATTTCTCTTTTACCCCCTAAAGGATAACCCTAATCCTAATAATAATAATAAAAATGAAAAGTAAAATAAAAAATTTCAAACTAAATGAGACAGTCTCTTACTCAATAAATTCTATCTAGTTTTAAACCAAAGCTGTAATGTGATTACTCCTGTTCTAACATATTAATTCCCACTTTGAAGTAATGTAACCAAATTATCTACATTTGAAATAATAAATTGTCTCGAGACAAGAATATGTTGTAACCAATTTAATGAACCTTAATTGAATCTGGAGCTTTTTCATAATCTCCCTTTGAATCATGCACCTACTCATATTTATTTACCAATCCTGTACCCTCTTTAGACATTTTAAAGTGACCAATTTTCAAATGAAAAGAAATCATGTTTTTGATAAGATAAGAGAGAAAATTTTTGGTTAGTCCATGATAATATTCAGGTCTGCTTCAATTGAGAAACCTCAATTTCTCAAATTTCTTTAAGTTTAAATTTGAATCCATCAACATCCAAGCAAAATTTCTAAAATTTCAACACATTAAATAATGTTCATCCTACATACAGTTAATTTTACCACATGTGAAAATAGTGGATTGTGCAGGATTAGTTTGAATACTACTCCAACTAATTGAATACTAATCTCTCTTGCAGGGGCTGCAAGAGAGACTGTTAGGGAGGAACCACGCCATAAATTA
>NW_015115333.1:70057-75572 GCF_001443285.1 Poecilia latipinna
GGAACCACGCCATAAATTAACTCTGGCACACAGGCCGCGTCTACAACGAGCAGGCAGTGGAGGACACATCTCAAGTTATCTCCCACAGAGAAACGCTAACACTTAAAGAAAACAAACTAACAACGCATAATTAATTGGAATTTAATTAGAATACCATTTAGTTGAAATTAACATGACTTGAACTAGTCTAATTTGTAGTTTTATATTAACAGCACAGGTATTGTCTAAATTAGGTTAAATTTGTAACACTAAGTTAGTCAAACATATAATCAATACTAGTATAAAATTAGAAAATGTCTAGAATGAATGTGTTTCTATTAAAAACTGTTCAGGTATGTTCTATAAGTGTCTTAATTCTTAAAATCTGCGCTTTTATCTAAGAGAATGGAGGAGTTCTGAACCACTTTGCTTACCAGGCTTCATGTCAATTTAAAATTACTGCAGAACAACGAGACGGAGGTCTTTCAGAAAATACCTATATTCTTCCCAAAACCATTTTATCTGTTGAAGAACAGCAAACATACGCTGTCCATGGGACACAGAGACGGAAGCTCCAACATAACAAAATGAGTGCACACATACAGACACAACATGACCGCGCGCATACAGACATACGACCCAACAATTTATAATACCCAAACACCAACCATAACATTTAAACCAAACTGCAATCAACAGAAAAGAATACATTTACAAAAATGTTTGCTCTGTGGCAGCACCTTTCACTCTCAGCTGTTTTTTGTTTTTTTACACACACAATTGCTCCCTGCGCTTTTCATACACACAGTCGATCCCAGCGCTTTTCACCCGCGAGAATAATGCACACACACAAACTACCCTAATTGGATGCAAAAACTAAATTCCAACGCGGCCACAGTCAAGCAACTGCCTTTCTTCTGTGACTCAGATCAACTTTAATCTTCTTCTATTATCCTCTATTCTAATTCTTATGTGGCCATTGTCATCATTTACATTTCTTCGATGGCACAGATCAGCTGATCTTGTTATATTTCAGATGCAGCCCTCCTACCAATTGTTGAGGATGGAAAATCCAAACCTATGAATCAAAATTTGTACTGACACATGGAGCATAAAATCAGTCAACAAAATCATTAAGATTTTACTTATTTTATTCACTTTCAGCGCTGAAAGGAGACGCTTTTACCATTACATGGTAGAAGAGTTTCTAAAAAAGTCTGCGCAGCGTCTGAAGGGACTGCCAGCGTATTAGCCGGCGTATTACGGCGGACTGCCGTATTAGAAGCCTGGCAGTCCGTCAGGCTTCTAATACGCTGGGAGAAACCCTGGTGAAAGTTCTAACAGTGTGTTTTCTTTTCTTCCAGACATGCTCTCTTGAGTGTGAAGGTGTGATGGACACCCAGAGACTTCGCATGTGCCAGGACTTTTTAACTGAGAGTGACGACAATGTTTCTGTGGATGCTGACCCCCTTCAACAGCCAAGCCAGAAAGCTGTGGATGCAATGATGATTGAGGAGGCTGTCCGTTCACCTAAACATCAAATTGATAAAAAGTATGGTGGTTTTATGAAACGTTATGGAGGTTTCCTGTCTCGTCGTTCATCATCTGCCCAGAGGGCACTGAATAACCTGGAGAACAACAATGAGGAAGAGGACACCCGACTGGGAATCTTAAAGATCATTGGTGCTACAAAAGATCATGACATTGAGGAAAGTAGGGATGAAATTGAGGCAGTAAAGAGGTATGCAGGCTTCAACCACCATAGTAAAGGGGATGTGATAAAAGGCAGTCTTTTTGAGGCAGTTTTGGGTCATGCTCTTAAAAAGCGCTACGGAGGGTTCATGAGGCGGGTTGGAAGGCCTGAATGGCTTGTGGACAACAGCAAGAATGGTGAAGCTCCAAAAACGTCTGGGGAAAAAGAAAGTGGGCGAAAAAAGAGGTATGGGGGCTTCATGGATTAGGAGCTAAAGTGGTAACCTCTTGTTATGGAAATTTCTTCTATCTTAACATGAAGACTCTGAATCAATAAAATGACAGAATTGCACATCTTGTCGTGTAGTTTATTGTCACCTCTGCCTACACAGGACTGGTATACAAAAACATTTTGCATCTGCCTACTTTCATATCCTCTTGTATTTACACTGCAGGCCCAGTTCATACATAGTTCAAAACATAACCCTCAATCTTCTTTTCCTCAGTAAGTGAGTCAACACTCTGAGCACAAAGTTTAAAGTGTGACACCACAAACCCCCCTTTTAATTCCACAAAAAAAATTACCTAAAAGAATGGAAAACCTTAAACAAAATCAATAGCAAAAATAAGTTAAACAATATATGTATATCAAAAGTAACAAAAAAAATGTTTGATTTAGAGGTCATCACAGGCAATTGTTTTTGCGAGGAGTTTTCCTCTGGTTGTAGCAGACCACATTCAAGCAAAACTTATGTAAAACATAGGTATGACAATTAAGCATACAAAAATCTAACTTGAGACAAATAAATCAACAGTTAAACATTTCTGCTCATTGGTGTCTTAATTTTGTGTGTGTGTACTTTGCATACAGTAGAAAGTCACTCACCCCATAGAGGTTCAAGAACATACAAAGTGGGGTAGTATGGAAACCTCAAACTGCTGGTGAAAACTATTTAAGATACAAATAAAACAGGTTTCTTAAAAGAACAATGCACACATTTTAGTAGTACATCCAACCACTGACAATGCTGCAACACTATGGTGCAAAAGGAACAAAGGCTTTACTGAAAAAGCTTAATCAGTCTCCAGGAAGATGTTCAGGTAACACACAAGTCCACACCTCACCGTGGTGTGGACATAATTTCCCACATTGGCAGTACTACCTAAGGTGAAATCAGACCAATCCAAATACTGTGCTCCAAATGCAGAAATCATTTGGAAGCTCAACATTTGGTATGACTGTGATAAAGATAATCTCCCAGTCAATGCTTGAAAACACATAGTCTGGTTTGTCAGGACACACAAAATTCCTGATCTGGAAGCATCATAAGCATCAAAAGTAAATTCAACCTGGAAAGACTCTCACAGAGAGAGAGTGGTATTAGAAAGTTTAATTGACAAATAAAAGTCTTTGGCGCTCTGATCCAGGAGGAACCGCTGGTAACCGCTGTCAGAGAGAATAAGCAGCTATGTATGAAGATTAGAAACATCTTCCCTTCTTGGGCCTGGACACTGGTAGAATGCCGAAGACTGAATGGATATTGAAGAAGTCTTGAGCTGAAGGTGGAGGAAGGTTTGAAGCTCAGCAAATGAGTGGAAGCAGATGAACAGCTGGACCTTATCAAGGGAGGGACGCTTGATGCTTGGAGGAGGAGACCTTCACCGATAGGTTGGAATTGAAGGCGCATGACGACATCTTTGGTTGAGCAGGTGAGATGAATAGTCTTCCAGTTTGAATTTACACCTAGGCTTCATGTGTCAGATCGTGAGGAAATGAAATCCCTCTTGTGATTCTAAAAACCTATTAGAATTATGATAATTCAATTTCATTAAGTTTAAGCAGAAACTATAAACGTTTTAATTAAATGTATTAACTGTTTGTTCATTTACAGAACTATGTTGCTGTTACTGATGTTATTAAAATCAAATCCTTTAAGAGGGTCCTTTGTCCTTTTTCTTTTCCTGACATTGTAACCCTAAGTGGAAAAGACAGACTCTGGATCCTTCACTGTCATTGATATGGCAATGGGGCACAGCACTGTAGCAATTATTGTCACCCATGCTCATTAGAAGAACACCCCCTTTTGTAAACACTCCTTCCTGCATCTCCAAATGGTTACCATTACAGGAAAGCTACTTTTACAATCTGAGATGTATATCTGCAATTTTACAGCTTTGACATAGTCAGCAGTTACTTCCTTTACTGAAATGTTTTATAAATAATCAACCATATCGATTTCTCTCTATGAGATAAATTTAATTGTAGAATTACCCAATGCTTCTTCCAATACCCTTTAAAAAAACGGGTTTTATTGTTCTAAAATCTTTTAACCAGCGCTAAACTTTGAAGGATGGTATGAACAATAATTCTTCACATCTATTTTCAACATTGATCAACAATTTTAATAGTATTGTTCACAAAATGTGTTCACGTATCACTATAAAATCTATAAAGAATAATTTTACAATCATAAGTGTCAGGATTAATTACTGAAAATACTTTATCTATTTCGAAAATGCTTCAACAATCACAGAATTTTATATTATTTTTTTTTACCTTCATGTTTAGTAATTCCCTGAATTTCTTGCAGTTCAGGGAATTGTCCTTTTTTTTTTTGCTTTCTTGTAGCAGAATATATTAGTTTTTTTGTCATTTATGAACATCATCTTTGTGAGTGGCTCCTTTAGAGGTCCAGAAATCTTCTTCTCCATGGGGAGCAAAGTTCTACGTATTTCAGGGTTATTCCTGGATGAGTATTACAAATGTCTACTTTACTTTGCAGACAAAGTAAAATCTACATTTGGTGTGCAGAACAGATCCCTAAGCATTTTGGTAAATATATTGCATCAAAAGGTTTTAGGAGTAAATTTACATTTTGCACTAGTAAACACAGTCATCTACAAATGCAGATCCCCGCAAACATTTTTTTGTGAATTAATAAGTCGTATGGCAGTCTTTATCAAATGCAGCACAATCAAAACGTGTCCACGGGACTGCATAGGTCACTGCACCAGAAATGATAGGGTATGCACTTTATATTAAGCATATCCTAACATTATTACTACACTATAGACATACACAGCTTCAATCCCACATAATATTGCTACTAACATACTCTATTTAGCATGGATTAATAAAAACAGTGTTATTAAACTGAAATAGTTTAAAGTATAAGGACTGTGGTTGGAAAATTATTCTAAATTAACATCTGTTAATCATGTTAAATACTTGTGAACTCTCATCAAAAGAACTTGTTTGGCTATGGGGGAATTTTTCTGCCATAATCCAAGCACACATGTTCAGTCTGAAAACAGGACTTCATGTCTTTCTCCTCAAAGCTTGTAATGATTGCACTCAGAACTTCTCCTCGCACTTAATTTCTGCTTGGAGCTGTGTGGACTTGTTTCAACCATTTTACAATACAAACTGGATTCATTGGAAAGAATGAAAGAAAATAACGTAATTTTTACGAGCAGAATTACTTAACTTTGCAGCCAGAAACTAGCTTCTAAACAACCGAGAATTTAGCTAAATTGGCCTGAACCACTGATTGTTATGTTCTTAGTGTAGCTAACGTTTTCATATTGTGTTTTGTAATGAGAGAGAGCTGAGGAGAGGGGAAGTTCAGGGGATTTAGTGAGGAAAGGTCAGTCAGGATCAGAGCTGGAGCTGCTGTTCTTCAGTCTCTGTTTCCCAGCTCAGCTTCACCATGTCAGTATTTAACTATAAAGATGCTACGAGTCAGAGCCCAACATGCTGAAAATATCTTTTTTCTGAATTTGAAGGAATCAGATATGTATTTTCTATTCCACTTTTGGATAATTTCTCTTTTATCCTTGGCTT